>NC_136063.1:1926993740-1927150533 GCF_964261635.1 Lissotriton helveticus
TTGTTAAACTATATCTGTACAGCGAGTGCTAAAGTTTCAAGAACAACACGATACAGAATTGTTATGAGGTCTGATCTCCACGACTTCATACTCATAACATAAGTGCAACTTCTGCCAATTCTGGGCATGAGGCGGGTTTTATATTGCTTTGCCGAACACACATACACAACAGTTGATGCGGTTCACATGAAGAGAGAGCTGGTGTATGCTGATGTGATTCCTTCAAATCTAAGACACTAAAGTATGGGCACGCCCTAAACCAACACAAAGAGACCTTCTTAGCAAATAATATAATATGTGTATTAGGGAGGGTGAGATATAAGCAGCCGCGGGCCGTGGAGGGAGTTACGGTGAGGCAGGGAGGCGGGGAGGGGAAGAAGCAGGATGGAGCCCTCTCTACCCTGGCCCTCCCCCTCCCCGCCTCCCTGCCCCACCGTAACTCCCTCCACGGCCCGCGGCTGCTTATAAGTGTTGCTAACTCTTATTCATTTACAGCATGTTAACATACTGTCACCATTCGCTTTTTATGTACTAGTAACTATGCTGGTAATTTTGCTACTGATAATATGTGTACTTGTATTCTCCACCCTGCTTCTCCCCCTCCCCGCCTCCCTGCCTCACCGTAACTCCCTCCACGGCCCGCGGCTGCTTATAAGTGTTGCTAACTCTTATTCATTTACAGCATGTTAACATACTATCACCATTCGCTTTTTATGTACTAGTAACTATGCTGGTAATTTTGCTACTGATAATATGTGTACTTGTATTATCTAAGATACTACGCCTGAGAAGACGGCATTAGTAAATAAACATTTCAAATACACATGTGTTCTTCTTAACTCCATGTTCTGGTTTCTAAGAAATATATAACGACCGACTGTTCATGAGTTCCACGTATCCTGAGGTACTATAAGTTCATATTCTGGATTGTCTAAACATTGAGAGTTTGTTATATCCAATGTGACACTGTACCTAGCTTGCTAAGGAGTTTTTGATTACTAACGTGAGTTTTGGGACACCCTAATTCGCCGAGGTTCCAATCCTCTGTCCACAGTTCTGTGTGAGAACAGAAACCCTGCGACAGGGGCACCCCCGACCCTTGCTGGAGCTTCATCACACTTGCGATACAACTCCAGCAATGCGCCACCTTTACGGCACAGATACATCACGCATCTGTGCTGTTTTTGCCCATGATGCGCCGCATTGTAAATGCAGCACACCATAGGTGACGGAACAGCGGCACAGAATGACTAACACATCCCTGGTGATGCGCCAGTCATCATAAATGTATCCCTATGCTTCTTATCTTGTTAGAGATGAACCGCCATATGTATCATCAAAGTTTTTTGCATTTCCTAAATAGCGAACTTTAAGGAATAAATAGCGATTCTTTACCATTCCTAGTTTGCGATTAGCTATTTGCTAATTACAAATTACCCATTCATTTCCTTCATTTCCATAGGGCGGTTGGACTCACTTTTAGCTCGAACGGCTGAATGGATTTCCACGAAACTTGGCAAAATTGTAGGGACTGGTAGCCCGATGTGCCTTTGCTATGTCTCAAGATATATGCTCCAGTGGTTTTTACGAAAATTAACTTTGAAAAATATATATTGGGCTACATTGGCCTATATATATGTTGGAGCCCAAATGTAGCCCAATGAAGCCCAATGTAGCCCAATGTAGCCCAAAGATGGCCGCCAGACACACAAAAAAACAAATGTAGCCCAAATATCAGCCAGATGTAGCCCAACTATAGCCCAGTGACAGAATGACCAATCAGCTTCGCAAACCTCCGTTACGCGAAGCGGAGCGCTGTTACAGATATATATCTTTTTTTGAACGTTAATTTCTCAAAATCCACTGGAGCACATATATTGAGACCTAGCAAAGGCACATCGGGCTACCAGTCCCTAATATTTTGCCAAGTTTCGTGCAAATCCATTCAGCCGTTCGATTATTATTATTATTCTTTTTTTTTGCCCCGCGGGGCCCTTTTAAAACCTCCACATCAAACCTAGGGGGTCAGCGAGGATCTACTATGCCCCCTTATGGTTATTTCCCCCTTTGTTTTGGCCTCCTCTTGTCTCTCGATCCTACCGAGAGACAAGATGGCGGCCGCTACGGACTTTTTGGAATGTTGACAGACGCCAGAGAACCAATCAGCTTCGCTTCACAAAGCTCCGTTGCGCGAAAAGTACGCGTCCTGGGACGCTGCCCGGTCCGCTGTTACAGATATATATCTTTTTTTAAACGTTAATTTCTCAAAATCCACTGGAGCACATATATTGAGACCTACAAAAGGCACATCGGGCTACCAGTCCCTACAATTTTGCCAAGTTTCGTGCAAATCCATTCAGCCGTTCGGGCTAAAAGTGAGGCCAACCGCCCTATGGAAAACTCAATGTTAAAAACACGTTTTGGGACCCCCCTTTTTTCTCGGCCCCCCCTTGACGAACCCCCCCCCAAATTTTTAAGGGCTGCTCAGAAACAAAATGTGCCATTTTCCTGAAAATTTCAGCCAATTCCGTCCACAAACGCCAAAGTTATTAGACATAGAATTTTCAAAAATCCCATAGAGAAAAAATCCTAACTATATATACCTACTGGCGACCGCCAGTAGGTAATATATATATATATATATATATTTATATATTACTTACTAGCGGTCACCAGTAGGTAGTTATAGTTAGGACCTAGTTTCCAGAGGAAAAGTGTTTTTTCTTTTCCCAATAACTTTGGCACCGGTTGATGAATCTTTGCGAAATTTTCAAAAAGAGTGGCCAGCTCCGGTCAGCTTCTGTCTTAAAAGTTTCGGGGTGATTCATCAAGCAAGGGCTGAGAAAAAAGGGTGTCCCAAAACTCGTTTTTCCCATGTTTATTTCTATAGGAAACTTTAGACAAAGCTACAGCCCGAACTGTTGAACGGAATTACAACAAATTTGGCAAGAAGGTAGGTCTTGGTTCAGAAAGAGCCTTTTTTTTTAATGGTGTAAATCCATACAGTAGTTCCTGAGAAATTAGAAAAAAAATAGGTTCGATATCTGAGCACCGAGGAGGGTTTGCGCACCCTCCCGTGCACATGCTACACTCTGATAGGCTGCCAACACTCCAAACTAGGAAGTGTTGGCAGCCATTTTGTGACTTGGTTACAGAGTCAGAAGATAACTGATGGAAAAAGGATGGAAACGAAGAATAGAGGGCAGAGTAGGAACATCCTGACCCCCTAGGCCTGCTCAGGGGGTCCCAGAAGGACCCCCAGGTCCTCGCATAATTTTTTTCTTGTTATAAAAAAATGTGAAGTTGCGCTGGGTGCTTGACTCCTGCCTTGAAATAAAAAAAAAAAACTCGCGGGGTTTTCAGCGCTTCATTTTTCAAAGCCAGGTCCCGGGGGCAGTAAGCAAATAATTTGCAGGGGCCCGCGGGGGCGCCAGCAGATCCAGGGGCTGCCACCTCCCTGGGGCTGAAACAAAAAAAATGTGTGGGAGGTCGCAAACTCCACACGCTGACCCGGGGACCACCACCTCCCCGGGGCTTTGATAATAAACTGCAGGGATACGCGGTCTCCCGCATCCCCGGGGACCACCATCTCCCTGGGGCTCTGTTTTAAAATAAAAATTATGTATGTGGGGGGAAGAGCCCCCCAGACGCCCCAGGGACCACTACCTCCCTGGGGCACTTCAAATTGAAATTCGGCGGTCCGTTACGGACCCTCAAGCCCCTGGGACTGCCACCTCCCGGGGCTTTAGAAATGTTGGAAGAGGGGCTGCCCAGCCCCCCTCCTGGAGCCCATAGTGGCCCTGGGGACTGCCACCCACCAGGGCCGACTCCTGCAATGTCCCGTTGTGCCCACCCCCGGGACACTGCTGTTTGCTATGGCAGGGCGGGAGCCGTGCGGTTCTTGCCCTGCCATAGCAAACTCTGCTTTGCTTCATTGAAGTGAGAGCAGGTAAAGCTGCTCTCGCTTCAATGAAGCTAAGCAGGATTGCTTTTGGGCAAGGGGAGATGCATGTGAGCAGCTCTCCTGGCTCAAAAGCAATGCCGGCTCCTGCAGGAGGCGGGGAGCCAGCGGGACCATGGGGACATTGGAGCTTTCCCCACGGTCCCCAAAGATTGGCCATGCGCCAGGGGATGGGGTCCCCTGGGTAAAAAAATGGCCTTGTAGGGGGGCCCCTCTCCTTTAAAAAAAAATAATTTGGAGATGCACGGGGGGATGGGGTCCCCAGTGCAAATATAATTTAATGGAAGTAGACAAATTTTTTTTCGCCAAAGTTTGGAGCCGCGACCCGAGCGCAGCGCGGCCCCCTAGTATGAACGCGATGGGTGCGCGGCTCCAAGCAAAAATAATTAGATTTTTTTTAAAAAAGCTTGGTTATATGTTGGGTTATTGGGTGGCTCTAAAAAGAGCCCTTGTTTTCATTGGGATATTGTTGTACCTATATGTAAGTGCGGATAAAGAGCTTCAGGTTGTTGAGAAACATTCTGTTTCCTTGATCAGTGATGTGTACTCCATCACTTCTGTAGATCCCATTCATATGGAAACGTAGATTGTTGTTATAGATGGAGCCCATCCTATGGTCTCTGAGGAAAGCAGAAACAGCTTTATTTACATTTTTTCTAGCTTTCTCAATCTGAGGACACATTTGATTGGACCAGTTCCATTTCTGTCTTTGGCATATGTTAGAGTATCCAAAAACAGTTTGGGAGAAAGGCAACATCAGTCCTGCAAAGGTGTCCTTCATTAGCGTTTCCAGACCTACCCCAGTCATAAAGTGCCTAGGTCATTGCCACCACAGTGCACAATCATGAGGTCAGGGGGTTGGAGATGCAAAAAGGTTTTAACCAAAGGCATCAGTTGATGCCACTTTAATCCTCTCTGTCCAATCCATTTAATGCCTACATTTGTCAATACCTCTGCGTTCAACATACCTTTTGCACCAGAAAACATAGCTGTGCCCAACAATCCACACTGAAAGCATCTTGAAGGGAGGACTGGAAGTAATGAAAAGATGTCTGTAGCTGAAGTAGTCAGTTGGTAGAATGAGAGGTATCTAAAATGGTGGACAAGATGCTGTTTTTAAGAAAGTAGAGAATTCATTGGCTGTTTAAGAACTTTATACATTCACAAATAGGGTGCATTTTACTTTCTTTAAAAAGCATGTCTCTTATTGGTTAGCAAACATTTTTTGCAAGGTACAGTAGCAAGGATAAAATCATATTTTACAAAGTCAACCACACCTGCTGTTTGCATTTGCAACATTGTGTTGTGATGTTGAATATATGGTGAACTTGTGACCTGTCAATTCAGTTGAATGGTTCATGAACTGTTACTAAGGAAACTGGCATTAAGCAGAATGGGGGTAGAAGTCAGTTGCTAAGGGTTATTATGTGTAAGCAATAGATGTGCTGCCGCCTGATAGTTCAGATAAAGGAGCTTTCAACCAACCCTAATGTTAGATTGTCATCTGTTTGCATTCAGGCAATGTGATGTGGCTTGTTAGGGGTGAGGTAGGATGTGTGCAACTTTGAGATTCAAACAAATGTGCGGCATCATGTGTATTACATTGCCTCACAACTGCTCCTCCCTTCGTCCCAGCCTATTTACTTGTGTGCGCTGTGCAATTGCATCACTTGCACTCCTACGGCACGCCATTGTCAAGCTTTTCTGCGCATGTCCACAAGCTTGACAACGACACACTGATGTTGCCCGCTGAAGGTGTGCAGCTACGTGAGTGTAAGCCTATTATAATGATAGGGTGGACACAGATGTAGGGTTGATGTCTGGCTGAAGTTGCACTGTGAGTAGGGCTAGGCATGAGGCTCATGGTGCCGCAATACAGATACACACAACACTCGGCATGTTTGAGCCAAGACCCCGAGCGGTCTTGGGCTCTTTTATTTCTCCATTCGTGCAGCATTGTCAATTGAGTGCCAGGTGGTGGCGACACTAAAACACAGACACACGCATTAGTTACTTCCTTGTCGAGCCCAGAACTGAACCACGGCCAGAGCTCTGGACAAATTCTGCACACCCCTCCGCTGTACTGGCATACGCCAGCTCCGCCCACTCTGCTTACGCTTACAGGGGGGACGACAAGGCTACATAACCGAGGTCTTCCCCACTGCTAGACAGTAACGGCTGTAACAGCACTCCCTCCACGAGCCGCTACTGCTTCCAGAGGTAACATGGTTGCATCCGCTGTCCACAGCACAATGTGATGTGGTAGGGCCCGGGCCATCATGCATACATAACGAACACACGGACACAGTTAGATAGATAGTGGAACTGGCTACGGGCACTTGTGCCCTGTCCCTTTTTATTACCAGGGTCACATGTCCAGTGACACCTGTGCTGGATGCGTGTGGGGTGAGTTTAAGCCAGCCCTCAGGGAATGGTTGGTGCTGGCAATAACTACAACAGTGATCATCGGATCACACACAAAGATTCAATCATAAAGGGTCCATGACTTTTGGTGCACTAAGGTAGGGGCACCAGATCTTAAATCATACACAAAATATTGTATAGTAAAAAGTCCATGACTCATGGTGCACTGAGGTAGGGGCACCAGACATGAGCGTGCTCATGTGAAGAAATTGTTAATGCCCCTTTGGGATATTCCTGCTGCCTGTGGTGACATTGTTGTGTCCGGTGTCTACAGCACGAAAGTCAAGCAAAAAGGGTGCATGAGTTGTGATGCGCTGAGTTAGTGGTAGCTGAAGAGCTCAGCGTGTGCGCAGCAAGCGATGATGGCATGTCCTTGCAGGTCAGGATTGGATTGGATATGTGTGAGACCTGCTGACCGCAGTGTAGGCCGGAAGCAACGGTCAGCAAGGGCCCACAACCACGTGGCATTGACTTGAGCTGTACAGTTAGTGGCACCTGCGTGTACGCAGTCAGCAATGATGCGTCGTCCAAGCGGGCCACACTGGATGCAATGCCTGTTGCCTACTGGACTCTGCAATTAATGAATCAAGACATAATTTGAATTGTGAGCCCTTCTGATCGCAGTGTAGGCTGGAGACAGTGGTCAGCAAGGGCCCACAACCACATGGCGTTGACTTGAGCTGCACAGTTAGTGGCACCTGAAGCACTCAGAGTGTGCGCAGCCAGTGATGATGCGTCATCCGGGCTGTCGCACTGGATGCAGTGTCTGTTGCCTACAGGACTCTGCAATTAATGAATCAATACTTAATTTGAATTGTGAACCCAGCTAACCACTGTGTAGGTCGGAGGTAGCGGTCAGGAAGGGCACACAGCCATGTGGCATTGACTTGAGCTGCACAGAGTTAGTGGCACTTGGAGCACACAGCGTATGCGCAGGCAGGGACAATTAATGAATCAAGACTGAATTTGAATTGTGAGCCCACGCTGACCGCAGTGTAGGCGTATGGAACAATAGATGAAATATATATGGAATACATGGTCAAAATATTCGATCTGAGTACAATCTTGTACTATATTCTGATGTTGGAATCTGTACTGGTCCTTAGTCATATCGTTCACCTTTTCCAGTGGGGAAGAGCTGTGGAAAACAACGAGCTTCCAAACTTTCCCAAACACTCATGGGAGTTACCTTCGCTTTCCTCATTTGGAATAATTCAATAGTATTTCCAATCACTTCCTTCGAATGTAAAGGATGTACACTATAATGTTCATAAATGTCTTCACTTTTGGAGATGTCCACTTTTTCAATTTGGCCACTCGAAATTTCGCTATCATCAACTCAATCGATTTTTTTTTCTTTCACATCCACATTTTTTTTGTAAACATTGTTTTTTGTGAGATATAACATAGCCTTTTGCACTTTGCTGACATCTACGAATTCTTGCCATAATTTCGGACTCTTTTTAGGAACACCATTACCTAGAATAACTACAGGTTCAGTTTCCTCTTTATCTTCCCCAATAGTTTCAAGATTTTTTTTTCAATCTAAAAGGTAAATACACAACTCTTCCTTTTAATCCGCTTTGTAAATCTGATGGAGGCAGCTTATCTGTTTTAGGGTCCATACGAACAATAGCTTAACTTTTGCCTAATGAATTCTGCCTCAATAAGGCCACATGGCGGTGACTTGTGGTATAATGAGTTAGTGGCACCTGAAGCACTCAGTGTGTGTGCAGCCAGCGATGATCCGTGGTCTGGGTGGGCCACACTGGGAGCAATGTATTTTGCCTACTGAACTGCGTCATCTGCAATCGCGACTCATTGTGAGCCCTGCGGTCCGCAGTGGAGGCCGGAGGCAGCGGACAGCAAGGGCCCAAAGCCACGCGGTATTGACTTGAGCTGCACAGTTAGTGGCACCTAAACCACTCAGCATGTGCACAGCCAGGGATGATGCGTGGTCCGGGTGTGTCGCACTCGTAGCAATGTCTGTTGCTTACTGACCTGCGTCATCTGCGATCGCTACTCTATCTGAATTGTGAGCCCTGCTGTCCTCAGTGTAGGCCGGAAGCAGCGGTCAACAAGGGCACACAGCCACATAGCATTGACTGAGCTGCACAGTTACTGGCACCTGAAGCACTCAGCGTGTGCACAGCCAGCAATGATGTGTGGTCTGGCCAGGGCGCACTGGTAGCAATGTCTGTTGCCTACTGGAATCGGCAATTAGTGAATCAAGACTGAATTTGAATTGTGAGTCCTACTGACCACAGTGTAGGCCGGAGGCAGCTGTCAGGAAGGTCACACAGCCACATGGCATTGACTTGAGCTGCACAGAGTTAGTGGCACCTGAAACACTGAGTGTGTGCACAGCCAACGAAGATGTATAGTCCGTCCGGGCCGCACTGAGAGCAATGTCTGTTGCCTGCTGGAATGCGTCATCTGCAATTGCGACTCGATCTGAATTGTGAGCCCTGCTGTCCGCAGTCTAGATCGAAGGCAGTAGTTCGCACAGACATAACTGCGCGGTGCTGTGTCAATGGTTTCGCAGGTGGCCTGCGTCAAGGAGGCTGGTGGTCACGGAAGTGGCCTTGAGGCAGGGTGAGGGCTGCCACCCTGGCAGACGTGTTGGCCTACCGAGAAGTGAACCACACCCAGAGCCCTGGCCTATTTATTCACACTCCTACGCTGGAGTGGCGTACGTCGGACTAGCCCACTCCGCTTAGGCTTACACGGAGGGAGGACACAGCTACATGACCGAGATCTTTCCCACTGCCTGAGGTAACATGGTTGCATCCACTGTCCACAACACTACAAGCACCAGCAGTATATGTCCACATGGAGAGATCTGTGCTCTGCATAGTGAGGTTTGTCCAGCACATCACTGCCATACTTGGCATTGTGTGCATTCTTATTCATGGGTGACTTGTCTCCTTCACACATACTTAGTTCCCAGCTCTCTGAACATTGAGCCATTATGTGGCTGAGGGGCCATGCCGTTTTCGGAACGGCTGCTGTCCTGTTCTGCGCTGCCTCAGTGGTAGTCTGGGGTTTTGTCATGGGGTGGTGGTGGTGGGTATTGTGGCCCTCTTGGGTGTCGGAACTGCATGATCAGTAGCTCCATGACATGTGTTGGGATTCAGATGTGGCTCTGGGCTGGGTTCCCTTTCATACTGTAGGGAGTCGTCTTGCTTTATACCAGTAAAAGGCAGGTGTTAAATTCCTACTGCTAACCCGGCTTAGAACCTGTTTTTGGATTGCATTGCAGATTTGACTGGTCATTGAAAATATCGAGAAGTGGTGTTTTCGTGCACGGGAACGCCTACTCTGCATATCATTAGTATTAGTTGTCGCTATCGATTTGCATGTAGCTACAACAAACTCCTAATAAACACAAGGGCTCGTTTTAGAGCCACACTATAACCCAACAGTGGAGTTATCAGCACTTTAGCGCAGCAAAAGTGGCAAAAGAATTATCATCCCATTCTCAAGTTGGTGCACACTACTACATTGCCCACAGGCTGAAGGTACTAACACAGCGGACAACTACCATCCCCCGCAGACAAAGATGCTGGCTGTGCTGCACCTGTTGGCCTCTGGTACTTTCCAACCAACAAATGCCACAGTTGGAGAAAGTCTCACAGCCAGCCCTATTAAACTTCCTCACTCATGTCCACAAAAGCCACGGCAGGCCCCAGTATCTGCACCACACACTCGTCCCAATTCGTAGTATTCCTGCACAACCAACCCCAGCCGTTGCCTTGCACCTCTGTTCTTCAGATCCAAGAATGTGGCTTCTGAAATGGGTGTGTACCAGGTCATGAAGTCCAGTAGTCAACATTAGTGGAAAAACAGTACTTTATTACAAAAACATAAATTAACAACACCAAAGCATCAAAACACGAGTGACATTCCCAACGGGGAACATCATCATGGTAACTTGTGGATCCAAATAACTGCAGATCATCCTGGAAATCCCAATACAATTCCGAAAGTTCATATTCAGAAACCTGTTGGATAAATGGTGACAATGGTCAAGCGTCTTGTACAAGGTATTGCACTTGGACAAACCGGAATGCTTACAGGTATGATCAATCCTGCACAAAAAGACCGTAACAGAAGTTCGTGTGGTCATAACCTTCGTAGGAAAGAAAAGGAAGGTTACGACCACTTGATTTTCTGTTACGGTCTCATTATGCAGGATTTATCATACCTATAAGCATCACGGTTCGTTTCAGTTTGATACACCCGCAGCTTCACTTCACCCACACTGCGTAGGAACAGCTGGAGACTAAGCAAGGTAACACGCCATAGCAGGCTTCCAGCACGTGTTGGGGGCAATTGATTTCACACATGTACTACTGCCGACACCACACAATCACCGCAAGAGAAGCCACACTCATTCTAACAATGTGCAGGCAAAACTGGACCACCAGGGCCTGTACACTGATGTCATTCCCAAACTTCCCAGGCAGTGTGCATGATTCCTACATCTTCTGCAAGCACCCCAGCCCTGGTCCCCAGACCAGTGTGCTGCCCAGGATGACTGCCCATCCCTGTGCACCCAGACCTCAATGCTCACCTGCCACCACTGGTGTGTCTCCAAGAGGGCCCACCACGTGCCGGAGCAACCTCCTCAGCCGCTGCTGAATTCCGCACAAAAGGCCCCTAGCGCATCCTGCTGCACCACGCTGTGGAGTCTTGTTTGTACTGGCTGCTGCCTTTGATGTACACGCAGTCCAGCTGAGCTCACAATTCAAATCATGTCTTGATTGCCATGATAGCGTATGGCATCATCGCAGGTTGCACACCCGCTTAGCTCTGGTGGCACTAACTCAGTGTAGCTCAAGTGATTGCAACGTGGCGGGAGGCCCATGTCTGACAAAATGTCTCAGCTGCCACTAACTCTGTGCACCTCAAGTCATCGCCACGTTGCTGGAAGCCCGTGTCGGCCAGTGTTTCTGCTGCCACCAACTCTGTGTATCTCAAGTTATCGCCACTTGGCGAAAAGCCCGTGACGGCCAAAATGCCTTAGCTGCCACCAACTCTGTGTACCTCAAGTCATCGCCACGTTGCGGAAGGCCCGTGTCAAATAAAGTGTCTCGGCTCCCACCAACTCTGTGCACCTCAAGTCATGGGCCCTTTATGAGTGAATATCGTGCTGCGGATGCTATCATGTCACCTCCGGGAGTGGGGAATGTGATGTGGTAGGTCCCCAGGCCCTCATGCATAAATAATAACCACCAGGGCACACCCAGATAGAGACTGGAAATGACGTCGAGCACGTGCGCCCAGCCCTTTTTATTAGCAGGGTCACATGTCCTGTGACACCTGTGCTGGATGGGTGTGGTGTGGGTGTAAACCAGCCCAGAGGCTTTGGCATGCTGACAACTAGACCTGTGATCAGGAGATCACTACAGGGAAGACCTGGGACATGTAGCATTGTAGTTCCCTCCCTGTAAGCGTAAGCAGAGTGGGCTGGCTTGGAGTATGACAGTCCAGCATAGGGATGTGAACAATGGCCCCGGGGCTCAGGGCATTGTTCTGTCCTGGGCTGGAGATTGTAGTAACTAATGGGTGTGTCTCTGTTGTAGTGTCTGCGCCACCGGAGCGCAATCGATAATGCTGCACCCTTTAAGAAAAATCCCAGAACATGAGCAATATGGATGTAAGGGGGAATCACTGACCCTACATTCATTCCATGCTTCTACACTTGAATGATCATAGACATCTGTGTGAATTTGAGTGTTTAATGCACATCCAGTAGAGTGTTGTCCTAAGGTATTTTATTCTCTTGTTTTTGGTATAGCCAGTACTATGTACTCATCCAATCACTCCACCAATTTGCAAGCACTTATAAATTCACCATGCAGTCACCTTGAGGAACTCTAATCATTCAGTCAGTACCCATGTACCCATGTAATGACGCAGGCACTAACACGTGCACTGCTACAGTCCTCTGTACACTACCCATGCAGTCCTCTAACCAACTACACACCACTCATTCGCTCCTTCAATTCCCAAGGTAGTACCCATGCAGTCCAGCAATCACCCTGTCACTCTGCATGCACTCCTCCAATCACCCAGCCACTATTAGGTACTTATCCAATCACTCCACCAATTCCCAAGTACTTATATATTCACAATGCAGTCTGCTTGCAGTACTCAAACCATTCAGTCAGTAACCATGTACTCATGCTATAAAAGATGATCATATAAGGTGTTAATAATTATGTTTCTTTTATTAGTTTGTACAAAGGTAAAGTTAAATGATGCCACATACTTTAAGATTGAATGGTGAAATAAGGGGCTGTAATTTAGGCTTCCTTTTGTAGTCTGAACAATGGTATAGTTGAATGATGCCATCAATTTTAGATGCAAAGTGGAAGATGTAAAATAACAGTGTGGTTTTTAAAAATGCTCATAAAAGGTGTTTTTAATTAGCCTTGTTTCTTAAGTCTGTTGAGAGGTGTACTTTAATGATGTCAAATATTTGTAGATAGAATGGTCAAGATGTAGCTCAAAAGTAAACTGCCACTTTTTAGCCTTGCAGGCATGTTATACTTATCTACTTATCTAGATAATATGTAATGACTCATCTATGTGATCTGATTGTATGTATACAGTTATATGTATGCTTAGTGAACTATTGACAGTTGCCTGACCGATTAGAGGAGTGCAAAGGTAGTGACTAGGTGATTTTAAAACTACATGAGTAATGATTGACTGATTCCATATTCTGCAATCACCCAGTTAGTATCCAAGCAATCATCAAATCACTCCGCAACTACTCACTTATGAAATCACCCAGGCACTACCCATGCACTTTCCCAATCAGCTAAGCACTACCCATGTAGTTAGGCAATAAACCAAGCACTTATAAATTCACTATGCACTCTCCTTGCAGTACTTTAATCATTTAGTCAGTACCCATGTACTCATGCAATGACCCAGACATGTACTGCTACAAATATTTGTACACTACCCATGCCGTCTTCTAACCACATACACAGTACTCATTCGCTCCTTAAATTACCCAGGTAGTACCCATGCAATCCAGTAATCACCCTCTCACTCCCCATGCACTCCTTCAATCACCCAGCCAGTACTATGTACTTATCCAATCACTCTGCCAAATCACCCAGCCAGTACTATGTACTTATCCAATCACTCCGCCAATACCCAAGCACTTGCAAATTCACCAAGCACTCTCCTTGCAGCACTCTAATCATCCAGTCTGTAGTGAAGAAGGTCCACACAGGAAGGATGTAATTCAGTAAGATTTATTCATGATGATATCAAGTAGTAAGGGTCAGGATATCAAGTGGTTATGTAGTAGATCAGAGCCCCACCAGGAGCTGCCTGTCAGCTGCTCAGCCCATGCTCCACTGTCACTTCACGTCTCTCATCCCAACATTCTGAGGCATCATCAGACTCCAACATTCTAATGAGTCAGAGCACAGGCACTGGCTCAGCAGAGCTGGTAAAACACCTTACAATATATATGCAGGATACTACATATATCCCTTTCCTTCTAACAGAAGAACAAATGCAAAATACGATAAAAGATAACAAGAGTGAACAAAGGACAGATAGCAAGGAAGGAACAACGGTGTGACAGAGAGAACGTGAAGGGAAAGAGAATGCACGGCAGATCAAGGAGATAGGTGGGAGAAAACAAGGAGGAGAAGATAGAGCGAAGTAAGCAAAAGGAATAAACCCAACCTCAACAACAATGAAATAGAAAGAAGGCAACAGTGAGACGCAAGAGAGGAAATAAAAATAGAGAGAAGGAAGGGAGGAAATACGAATAGAGAGAGAACAGACGTGCCAAAGACAACCCCCAAACGTACCCACTGGCCAGGCAGGCAAGAAAGGAAGGAAGAAAAAGGCATGACGCAAACCGGACACCAGCCTACACACCGACACAAAGAAGAGGGAATACCAGTTCTCCTCCGGAACAAGGAAGAGAAAGAATGAAAATACGAACGAGGGAAGACTGGAGACAAGGACGACAAATAGCCATGTAAATCCAGAGACCAAGGATGTAAATTAGTATGACATCGCAAGGAAATGGAACAATTAAGAAATCAGAAGAAAAGAGTTAAAATACAAAGAGTATGAAACAATCTCCCCCAACTTCTAAAGATAACAAAATTAATGAGAAAAACATTGCGTAACGACAATGTAATAAAATCTAAACAAGACATTGTAAGAAAAATTACAGCCAAGGGGAAAGAGACCTAAGGCCATCCTCTATTCTTGTGCAAGAGTGTGAGGAAACTGTAAATGAGACTGTGACCCATAGCGTGAAAGCCCATTAGAGGACAACCCCTCAGTAGAGGTACAATGCAGAAAAAGAATGGGAAAAAGACCCATAAGACGCACCCTGTGTGAGGGTAGCAATGTAAGCGAAGATGGGACTGAGACCCATGTAACGGTGCCCTGTGTAAGGGTGGAAACCGTGAGTGGCCTGTGTAGGCAAGTATAAAGGCAAATGGGGCTTGTACCCATACCCATTCCTGTGTGGGGAAACGTAAAGTGTTATTAACACATAACAAGTTAGCAAATAGGTGCATGAGCTAATGGGGCTAGCACCTATTGCCATCCCTAAAAGAAGGGCGTAAATGTAGGTTTTGAATAAGGGAAAATAAACCCCACGTCCTCCCTATAAAGGAAATAAAAGTGAAAGGTGTACACATGTAAGAATGACGAATAAACCCCAAGAGGGTGTGTACCCAAAAACCATGAACATAATGTGAAGGGCCAAAATACGGAGAGATAACCCCAAGTTGTGCTGACATATGTAATCATGAAGCAAATACAATAAATAAATATTCCTGATGATATCAAGATAGAACCAAATGGACAAGTAATTCGGCGAAAATGGACATGTAACGCCCAGAGCCAATACAGGCTAAAAACAGATCAGGAAGACGGTGACTTTGGAACATATCGTGCGATAAACAATCAATCAATCAATCAAAGCATTTATATAGCGCACTACTCACCCAGAGGGTCTCAAGGCGCTAGGGGAGGGGGGTCCGCTACTGCTCGAACAGCCAGGTCTTGAGTTGCTTCCTGAAGGCGAGGTGGTCCTGGGTCAGGCGGAGATGGGTCGGGAGGGAGTTCCATGTCTTGGCGGCGAGGTAGGAGAAGGACCGTCCCCCTGTGGTGGCTCTTCGGATGCGGGGGACGGCAGCGAGGGCGTGGCCGGTCGATCGGAGCTGGCGTTTGGGAGCGTAGAAGTTGAGGCGACTGTTGAGGTACCCTGGGCCTTGGTTGTGTAGGGCTTTGTGTGCGTGGGTGAGGAGACGGAAGGTGTTTCTCTTGTTGACCGGGAGCCAGTGCAGGTCTCTCAGGTGTCCGGAGATGTGGCTGCGACGGGGGATGTCCAGGATGAGTCGTGCTGAGGCGTTCTGGATCCGCTGGAGTCTCTTCTGGAGTTTGCCGGTGGTTCCGGCGTAGAGGGAGTTGCCGTAGTCCAGGCGGCTGGTGACGAGGGCCTGGGTGACCGTCTTTCTGGTCTCGGTGGGGATCCACCGGAAGATCTTACGTAGCATGCGCAGGATGTTGAAGCACGACGAGGAGACGGCGTTGATTTGTCTGCTCATGGAGAGGGAGGAATCCAGGATGAATCCCAGGTTGCGTGCGTGGTCTGTTGGTTTGGGTGCGCTGCCCAGGGCGGGGGGCCACCAGGAGTCGTCCCAGGCGGAGGGTGAGGATCCCAAGATGAGGACTTCCGTCTTGTCCGAGTTCAGTTTCAGGCGGCTGTTCTTCATCCATTCGGCTACCTCTTTCATCCCTTCGTGAAGGTTGGCTCTGGCGGTGGCGGGGTCGTTGGTGAGGGAGAGGATCAGCTGGGTGTCATCGGCGTAGGAGATGATGTTGAGGTTGTGCTGGCGTGCGATGGCTGTGAGGGGGCTCATGTAGAACAAAAATGCGTCCTTAATCAAATCCCAGAATGCTGTGTGTCTATATGCACACCACCGAACATAATGACTTAAAGCCAGCCAGTTAAGGTGTGCTTGTCAAAGCAACAGAAAAAACACAAGAGTCAGGAACAAAAGGTTTGTTAGAGCCAAGAAGCCTGTTACTTCACTCTCCACTGTACTTTCTTCATGCCTTTACATCTCAAAACATGCTGCTAAGACAAAGCAGTGCCTTTGAAAGAAACAGCTCCGTAGCGTTACTGGTGGAGACTACCTGAAAAAACATAGAGACAGGTAACCTTAGTTGCGCCCGGTGGGTCCCGGTGCGTCCTTGCTGAAATGCATCCTTGAGCAGCTGAAAAAACTGTCCTGCAACCACATTTACACTGAGGGCTGGCATGCTGTGAAATGCCAAGGCGTGACGTCATAGAAGGATTCTTCGAGGATTCCAGCGCGGCACACAGATGAGGTAAACTGCTTGCGGTTTGGATTGTGAGAAGAATATCGCGCTAAAAATTAACTGACACAGAGCGGTGGTTAAACTGCCACAGACTCTGTGTCAGAAGTGTGAGGAAATGCCATAAAGAAATGTCTGAACAACCGGCAATGTTACATAATGATGAAACTGATGAAATGAAGGCAGGGAGTAAATTCCCACAAGTTCAAAGGGAGGAGGGAGAAAAGTCACACAAAACATTTTCTTCAGAGAAAGTGCATAAAAAGAGATCCTCACGAACACCCTTTGAACACCATCAAAGACAGTTGTAGGCATACATTATAATTGAAAGTCATGAACAGTGTCTAAAGAGAGAAATACTTCAGTCTCTCAGAGAGTACAGCAGATATGCGTCTCCCAAGCACACGAACATTGCAGGTGAAAGTTGAAGCTAGCGCGATGCATGGGGTGAAATGAGAAATGCATGAATTTTAGAAGTTTCCACCTCAGCACTCCGACGTGAAAATACGCAGCAACACCAACTCAATAGAATGTGCACTGGGTCACACAGCGTAGGTGGGAGGTGCACAAGATCACACAGCAAAATGTAGTAGGAAGCCATTGCATTAGGCAGCCACAAATTACTGCTGTTGGAAAAGCAAGATGAAGCAAAGAGCTGTGTGTGAGTAGTAGAAAACACATATCAGTGCACCAGGCTGTGTTGGTAAAGCCAAAGTCCAAAATGTGTAGTGTAGATGAGAACAACTCGCCTGTGTTAGGGCTGCCGATGGTGGGGCCACTGGTGGGGATGAAAGGCGAAGTGCTTCATCTTTCTTTGTTTCTTGATGTCTTCTTTTCTTTTCTTTGTAGTAGTTGTATCTTCCTTGAGGTCATCTTTGTAGTTTTGTGTACAACACATTTGTTTCTTGTTCGTGGAAATTGCCATCTTGTGGATACCTCCTCTTCTGAAAATGTTGGTAGTTGCAACTGTAGTTTCTGTAAATTTCGCCTTCACCAGGTCCACCTGAGATCTGATAGTAGCTGTAGGTTTGTCACCTCGTCGCCAAAATATGTAGTGAAGAAGGTCCACACAGGAAGGATGTAATTTAGTAATATTTATTAATGAAAATAACAATTAGTAAGGTTCAGGATATCAAGTGGTTATGTAGTAGATCAGAGCCACACCAGGAGCTGCCTGTCAGCTGCTCAGGCCAGGGCTGGTAAAACACCTTACAATATGTATGCAGGATACTACACAGTCACTACCCATGTACTCATGCAATAACCCAGGCACTAACTCATGCACTGCTACAATCCCCTATGCATTACCCACGCAGTGCAGCCATCTCCCTGTCACTGCCCATGCCCTCGTCCAATCACCCAGCCAGCACCATGTACTTATCCAAAACCCTAGCACTTATAAATTCGCCATGTACTCTCCTTGCAGTACTCTAATCTTCTAGTCACTACCCATGTACTAATGCAATGATCCAAGCACTAAGCATGCACTGTTACAATCACCTGTGCACTACCCATCCAGTTCTCCAATTAAACAGGTAATTACTCTGGCAATCACCCATACATTACCTCTGTACTGATGCAATATCCCAGTCGTTACACATAGACTTATATAATCATCCAAGCAATACCCATGCACTTTTCCAATCACCCACACAATGTCCTCACCCTCATGCAATCACTCAGGTCATTTTTTTTTAACCAATAGATGTGGTTCTGTAAGAACCTTTTTTTTATTCAAACAATGTTTTACTTTTTTCTTTAAAACGTCATACTTTTTTTATGTGTTCTTGATTTTTTTAGATTAGAGAAATATGAAAAACAACAAACAAGCTGCTAATAAAAAGAAGAGCACATTATAAAAAAGAATTAACATTGCTCTCCAATGCAGAGTTTAGTCTCGTACTTCTTGCAAATAATTGCAGCTTCAAAAAGTTCGGGAACAATGTTGGGCCTTGGCGCAGGAGGAACTTGCTGGGATGACGTAAAAGGGGCATTTGGATCTCATTCTGCCGCCTCAGCAAGCTGTCTCCTTCTCTCTTCTCTAGCCAGGTGATTCGGGTGCAAAGTTTCCAAATGCTTCTTCATGCTGCTGGTCCCACATGAATACTTCTTCTCTGATCCTCTTGATAATATACGTTGGCATATGGTGCGCATACCTTTACGGGCATTCACATTTTTTTCTCCCTCCAGAACAGAAAAATTGCCCACACAATACTCTACTTTCTCTTTTTGATGAGTTCAACAATTTCTTCCTCCTCTTCTAAATCCAAGGGGTCAATTGTTGGAGCATTGGAAGCCATAGTGTTCCCAAAAATAAAATCAATAAACACACAAAAGTAGAAAAAAAGAGAGAATCAACAAACAGGTCTTCTCTCCAATGTAGGCAAATAATAAGAGGAATATCACAAGGATGGAACGTCCCTCTCATAAAATGAAAATGATTTAAACCAATCACCTGCTTTCTTTTTCTAGTGACACACTGTCACGCACCCATGAAATATTGTATACATAATTATAAACTATAAATAAATGTTTATACAATATTTTACAAAGGATTTTAGTGAAAGTATTTATACAAATCTGACATTTGAACTTAGTATAATGAGATTTCACACGCTGAAGTTGTGACCCTGGCGCGATCTCAGCGCAACCCAGGGAATACGTGTGGGGAGGGGCCGCTTACGGTACGCGAATATGTCGCGCACTTGTGAAATGTCTTATCATTAATAACATACTGAAAAGAATAGTTAAAAAAATAGTGAATTGATAATTTCTTTAATGGTATTTCATACTTTTCAAATTACGCCGCAGTTGCGACTGCGCACGATGCCGGCACGACCGGATCGACTTCTAAAATCTATGGTAGCGAGGTGCACGCAGCCATCGTGTAGGGTGCACAACTTCTGTGAAATAATTTTTAAAAAAAACAATGAATATAGTTTTCTAAACTATAAATTCTTCTAAACTTTTGTTTAATATATATATATGTAGTCAATTAAAAAGCCATAGGATTTATGCCCATTATAGTTAAAAATTAGCATTTAAAAAACCTTTGAAATTCACAAAAAAAACATCGGTTTCAGGGACATTATAGTTAGGAATTAGCATTAAAAAACCTTTGAAATTCACTGAAAAAACCACAGTTTCAGGGATGTTATAGTTAGGAAGTATAATTTAAAAAACCTTTGAAATTCACAGAAAAAAACCATAGGTTTCAGGCATGTTATAGTTAGAAATTAGCATTTAAAAAAACATAGAAATTCACTGAAAAAAACCATAGGTTTCAGGGATGTTATAGTTGGTTGGACATTCCACTTGTACAAAACCAGAGAAATTCGGCTGTTATAGTTAGTAGAGCTAACTATAACTCGCGCCCCTACATTGCACTGCTGATTACATCACATATTACATATTTCATGACATGGTCAGTGACATCACTGATGACATCACTGATGACATTTCAAATAACATCACTAATGACATCATCCACATGATAATCTGATGCATCTCCTCATACCCTAATATAACCTTTGATAGACCCACTCTAAAAAACAGACTACCATTTTCGAAACCATAGACACACCAATACAAGTTAGTACATACCCACTCACTAATTCTTAGGTCTGCACACACATCCACTCATTCACCCAGGCAGTCACTCGTACATGCAGTCAACCATCAATACGGCACTATCATATGCACTCACATATCTATAAAGACACTCACACACCGCCACTGATCCATTGAGTTACTCACACACCTAGTCAGTCATGCAAAGAATCAATCACACTCCCATTTAGTCACCTATGCAGTTATATACACACCACCTCACTTATTCAAACATATACTAACACTCTTATACAATAACTAATACAAGCGCACACTCATCCATATAGGCACTCTCACAATCACTCACTCTGACAGATAGTCATTTATATACTCCAACACTCACATATACTGCCTTTCACATATGCAGTTACACACACATGTACCACTGAGACATCCATTCACTCACCAACACACCCATACACACACTAACCCACCCATACAGCCCTTCACAGATGTACTCTTGAACCTATACATCCAGTGAATCACCCACTCACACATCTATGCACAGAGTCATAAACAAAGACACTCAGGCACCCATACAGATACTCAAACAACCAATCAATAACCCATATAGACCCTCATTTGACTACTGGCCAACCCATGCAACCGCTTACACACCAACTGACAACCTAAACTGTGTGAATGTCTGTATCAGTCACTAACCCATGCATTCAGTAAAACACAATTTATCACTCACTTATACAGTCAGTCACGCACCTACTAAATCATCCATTCAGACACTTATACACCCACTCATTCTTCAATTCACCTTGGCCTATATATATATATATATTTATTACCTACTGGCGGTCGCCAGTAGGTATATATAGTTAGGATTTTTTCTCTATGGGATTTTTGAAAATTCTATGTCTAATAACTTTGGCGTTTGTGGACGGAATTGGCTGACATTTGTAGGAAAATTGAACATTTTGTTTCTGAGCAGCCACTGAAAATTTGGGGGGGGTTCGTCAAGGGGGGGCTGAGAAAAAAGGGGGGTCCCAAAACGTGTTTTTCCCATGTTAATTTCCATAGGGCGGTTGGCCTCACTTTTAGCCCGAACGGCTGAATGGATTTGCACGAAACTTGGCAAAATTGTAGGGACTGTTAGCCCGATGTGCCTTTGCTAGGTCTCAAGATATGTGCTCCAGTGGATTTTGAGAAATTAACGTTCAAAAAAAGATATATATCTGTAAGCGCGCTCCGGGCAGCGCCCCGGTTCGCGTACCTGACGCGTAACGGAACTTCGCGAAGCGAAGCTGATTGGCTCTCCGGTGTCTGTCAACATTCTAAACAGTCCGGAGCGGCCGCCATCTTGTCTCTCGGTAGGATCGGAGATTTGAGATGTCATCAGTGATGTCATCAGTGATGTCACTGACCATGTCATGAATGATGTAATATGTGACATGATCAGCAGTGGATTGCGGGTGCGCGATATATAGTTAGTGCAACTAACTAACTATATATGGAATTTCAATGGTTTTGTGTGAGTAAAAAAAGGTTTTTTAAATGCTAATTCCTAACTATATATGGTCTATAACCTATGGTTTTTTCAGTGAATATATATATATATATATATATATTTTTTTTATATATATATATATATATATATATATATATATATATATATATATATATATTCAGCTCCAAAGAACCCCCTCCCCAGCCAGGGAAGGAAGCGGCCGCACTCGCGTGGAATTTTCAAAGTTATTTTATTGCACAAACAACAGGACGCGTTTCGGCAGACGTGCCTTTTTCCTCTGTGTCAACCTGTGCAACAAGCGTTACCGCCATTTAAGCTTGCATTTCAAAATTGATTGCAAATTTTTTTCATGTGAATGCATTGACATGAAAGACAGACAAATTCTAAGTTAGGACTATGGCGGCCATTTTAGAGTGGTGTACATAATACTTAATACCTTAATAACCATTGTTACAATCATGAGTTATTATCCTGCCATTTTACAAGTCGTATATTAAGTCAATCATGAAAACAAAATCTAAAAAAAGAATTTGAGAACTAGACAATTAAGCCCTGTATGGGCGAAGACACTTAATACATATTTAAACTTTTACAGAAACACACGTTCACTGGATGATGTCATCAGTGAATGTCATTTGAGATGTCATCAATGATGTAATATGTGATGTCATCAGCAGTGCATTGCGGGGGGGGGGTGAGTTATAGTTAGCTTTACTAACTATAACACCCGGATTTCTCTGGTTTTGTACGAGTGAAATATCCAACTAACTATAACATCCCTGAAACCTATGTTTTTTTCAGTGAATATATATATATATTGAGAAAGCCATTAAATAAACACGCTTTGCACTTCCAAGAGGCCCGGATTTCTTTTCTTATATTGGAGAAGGTTTTGGCTGTATGCATTGGGACTCGCTATCCCATCCGAGGCCCGCCTTTGAAAAGCGGCAGGGTTCCAAAGCGACTCGTTTGGTTGGATATATATATATATATATACATATTACCTACTGGCGGTCGCCAGTAGGTATATATAGTTAGGATTTTTTCTCTATGGGATTTTTGAAAATTCTATGTCTAATAACTTTGGCGTTTGTGGACGGAATTGGCTGAAATTTTCAGGAAAATGGCACATTTTGTTTCTGAGCAGCCCTTGAAAATTTGGGGGGGGGTTCGTCAAGGGGGGGCCGAGAAAAAAGGGGGGTCCCAAAACGTGTTTTTAACATTGAGTTTTCCATAGGGCGGTTGGCCTCACTTTTAGCCCGAACGGCTGAATGGATTTGCACGAAACTTGGCAAAATTGTAGGGACTGTTAGCCCGATGTGCCTTTGCTAGGTCTCAATATATGTGCTCCAGTGGATTTTGAGAAATTAACGTTCAAAAAAAGATATATATCTGTAACAGCGGACCGGGCAGCGCTCCGGTTCGCGGACTTTTCGCGGTACGGAGCTTTGTGAAGCGAAGCTGATTGGTTCTCCGGCGTCTGTGAACATTCCAAACAGTCCGTAGCGGCCGCCATCTTGTCTCTCGGTAGGATCAAGAGACAAGAGGAGGCCAAAGCGAAGGGGCAAATGACCATAAGGGGGCATAGTAGATCCTCGCTGACCCCCTAGGTTTGATGTGGAGGTTTTAAAAGGGCCCCGCAAGGCAAAAAAAAATAATAATAATAATAATCGAACGGCTGAATGGATTTGCACGAAACTTGGTAAAATATTAGGGACTGGTAGCCCGATGTGCCTTTGCTAGGTCTCAATATATGTGCTCCAGTGGATTTTGAGAAATTAACGTTCAAAAAAAGATATATATCTGTAACAGCGCTCCGCTTCGCGTAACGGAGGTTTGCGAAGCTGATTGGTTCTCTGGCATCTGTAAACATTGCAAACAGTCCGTAGCGGCCGCCATCTTGTCTCTCAGTAGGATCGAGAGAAGAGGAGGCCAAAGCGAAGGGGCAAATGACCATAAGGGGGCATAGTAGATCCTCCTTGACCTCTTAGGTTTGATGTGGAGGTTTTAAAAGGGCCCCGCGGGGCAAAAATAATAATAATAATAATAATCGAACGGCTGAATGGATTTGCACGAAACTTGGCAAAATTGTAGGGACTGGTAGCTCGATGTGCCTTTGCTAGGTCTCAATATATGTGCTTCAGTGGATTTTGAGAAATTAACGTTCAAAAACAAGATATATATCTGTAACAGCGCTCCGCTTCGCGGAGATAAAATTATATCTGTATTACCTAGCTGTTGCTAACACCAGTTAGCGACGGCTAGTAGGAGATAGCGACCATCTTGGGCCCCACTTTGCATGTGAGTGATATTTATCACTAATGACATGCAAAGTGGGCATGCCAAGATGTTAGCGACTGGAAACAGTCGCTAACATCGCTATCTCCTATTATCAACTTTTGGAAATATTCGCGATAAGCGCGAATATCTCCAAAAGCTAGCACCTGCCCTGAGCAGTTCTTAGCCATGTTATCCAATGGGAGGTGGATAACATGGCTAAGAGCATTAGCTCGGTAATGCATGAATATCGCTGAGTTTTCAGCGATATTAATGCATTGCGGTCGTTTTTTATCGTATTTGCGATAAACCTTGATAATAGCAAGGTTTATCTGCGATAATTTCTGACGATGCTTAGCGGTAAAAAAATCGTTGCTAAGCATCGTTAGGGATAAATATCGCTTAACTTTGGTAATATGCCCCAACGTCTGTTAACATTCGATTCGAAGGAAATCAGGAAGTGTTGAAAAACATTGTCTGCGCCATCTTGCCTTTTTTCAAATGCCACACTTTTGTCATGCACGGCAGTCATTTTAGATGCCTTGACCAGACCCACTCTGTGCACGCTGTCGATCCTTAGCATGGCTCCCCACCCTCGCAAGCATCTCCCCCAGGCAGTGGTCACCCCCGCTCTCTGTCTTATGCATGGGTAATAAACCACCCCCCATCTGCGCTGCTCTTCCCTGAGAATCACACCCTGTGCCCGCCCGACACCTCCCTTTCGCCCTATTCACTACCGCACCCTCTGACACTCCTTTTCCTCTGTGTGAGATTGTCCAGGCCGGTCCTAGGGTATCAGCTAGCCCTGCAGATGTAGTTTATGGCCCCAGCTGTAAAGAATCACCCCTCTTCAAAGGAGTTATAGTAGATCAAGGCCCACACTCGATGAGATCCGTCACAGCAGACGCGTTCCTATTATCTGAAAACCATCCTGTATTGTGATTGGGGAGGGGACCGAGCCTGAAGCGGAAGATTCCAGGGATGACTCTTTGTACATCAAAGTTTTTACAATTATGTGTCACATTAAAAATATATAGCACTCCAACAAAGTAGTAAGATTATAAAACTTTAATAACTTATAAATATATACAAGAAAACAAAAACAGTAATAACATATAAACATTTTTAGGGAAAAACAACGAAGTAGCGGTCGGCTGTGCGAATAGTCCCAACGCAGCACAACGTCCAGATTTCTGGCGTGGGGCGTCGCGGGGGGTGGGTCATCAGTAGCAAACTGTTGTGCGAATAGTTCCAAGGCAGCAGAACGATGGCACCAAGGTGATGTCCAGTAAGTTGCCGCACTGGTTTTGGTATCCTACAATGCTGCTCCGAATAACGGCGTGGGGCGCCCCAGGGGAGGCGGCGTGAACGGGCCTCTCCAGGTGGAGTCTCGTCTGTTGTAGTGGGGCGCCCCTTTACCGTTTCAGTTGCCATTCCGTCCGCTTTTGGTCCACTGTGTCAAAAGCCGCAATTCAGCTGAGTTGCGCCCACTCCTGCGGTGCAGCGATAGGCGGCTGTCACAGGACTCTCAAAATGGCGGCAGGCTGTTTCCTTTTTGGGCCTGGTCCACTGAAATGGCCCTGGGACACCTTGGAAATCGGACGCTTGTCTGCTAGGTCTTGGACCCCATTCTCGAAAGCGTCCCCTCCGCCTTGAGGATTCATCAAAAGTTTTGGGGGCCCCCGACTCCTGTAGGCTTCTGGTGGGGAGCGGCTGCCATGATTGCTCGCGGAATGACCACGACGGAGCTACGAGATGGTGGTGCTCTCATGCTGACGCCAGCTTCAGTCTGAAACATCCAGAAACAAGGTGGGGCTTTCATTGTTTGGGAAAAAAAAAAGTTTTCATCCAATGAAAAGTGTTGTTTTTAGGTCATATGATCAAGCCTTCCATCATTAGGAAACCAAAAGTAAAATGAACCAATGAAAAGTTTTATAAACAAGTCACATGACCTGTTATGCGGCATAGGGTATAAAATGCGGAGAAAATACGTTGGCACGTGAGGCGGCGTCAGTAGCGGACCGATGTGCGAATAGGCCGAAGGCAACACAACGCGCCAAGATCCGGATGGCACCGAGGTGGTGTCCAGCAAGTTGCAGCACTGGTGTGGCCATCCTACAATGCTGAAAGTCGGCGTGGGGCGCCCCGTTGGCCTGTGAGTTTGCGTCAGTAGTGGACCGATGTGCGAATAGGCCGAAGGCAGCACAACGCGCCAAGATCCGGATGGCACCGAGGTGGTGTCTAGTAAGTTGCCGCACTGGTGTGGCCATCCTACAATGTTGAAAGTCGGCGTGGGGCGCCCCATTGGCCTGTGAGATGGCGTCAGTAGCGGACCGATGTGCGAATGGGGCCAAAGGCAGCGCAACAATATTTTCTGACTAGAAGACACCACAAGGCGCTGAGATTCCAAGATTCGGATGGCACCGAGGTGGTGTCTAGCAAGTTGTGGTACTGGTGTGGCCATCCTACAATGGTAAAAGTCGGCGTGGGGCGCCCCGTTGGCCTGTGAGATGGCGTCAGTAGCGGACCGATGTGCGAATGGGGCCAAAGGCAGCGCAACAATATTTTCTGTATGGAAGATACCACTAGGCGTTGAGATGCCAAGATCCGGATGGCACCGAGGTGATGTCTAGCAAGTTGCTGTACTGGTGTGGTCATCCTACAATGCTGAAACTCGGCGTGGGGCGCCCCATTAGCCTGTGAGATGGCGTCAGTAGCGGACCGATGTGTGAATAGGCCGGAACCAGCACAAGGCGCCAAGATCCGGATGTCACCGTGGTGGTTTCATAGTTGAGAGGCACTTCATCTGCAGTGGGGCGCCGAGATCCGGATGGCACCGAGGTGATGTCTAGCAAGTTGCTGTACTGGTGTGGTCATCCTACAATGCTGAAACTCAGCGTGGGGCGCCCCATTAGCCTGTGAGATGGCGTCAGTAGCGGACCGATGTGTGAATGGGGCAAAGGTAGCGCAAGAATATTTTCTGAATAGAAGACACCACAAGGCGCTGAGATGCCAAGATCCGGATGGCACCGAGGTGGTGTCTAGCAAGTTGTGGCACTGGTGTGGCCATCCTACAATGGTAAAAGTCGGCGTGGGGCGCCCTGTTGGCCTGTGAGATGGTGTCAGTAGCGGACCGATGTGCGAATGGGGCCAAAGGCAGCGCAACAATATTTTCTGACTAGAAGACACCACAAGGCGGTGAGATTCCAAGATCCGGATGGCACCGAGGTGGTGTCTAGTAAGGTGCACTGGTGTGGCCATCCTACAATGCTGAAAGTCGGCGTGGGGCGCCCCGTTGGCCTGTGAGATGGCGGCAGTAGCGGACCGATGTGCGAATGGGGCCAAAGGCAGCGCAACAATATTTTTGGAATAGAAGAGACCACAAGGCGCTGAGATTCGGTTAGCACCGAGGTGGTGTCTAGCAAGCTATGCAGCTGAGTTGCGTGCGCACTTGCGGCGAATAGGTCGAAGGCAGCACAACAATGTTTTCTGAATAGAAGACACCACAAGGCGCTGAGATTCGGTTACCACCGAGGTGATGTCTAGCAAGTTGCCGCACTGGTGTGGCCATCCTACAATACTGCTCCGAATAACGGCGTGGGGTGCCCGAAGTGGGGGGGGGGAGGCGGCGTGAACGGGCCTTCCTAGGTGGAGGCTCGTCTGCTGTAGTGGGGCGCCCCTTTACCGTTTCAGTTGCCATTCAGCTGAGTTTCGGCTGCTCTTGATGCTACAGCGACAGGCGGCTGCAACAGGACTCTCAAAATGGCGGCCTGTTCTTTGGATTTGAGCCTGGTCCACTAAAATGGCCCTGGGACACCTTAGAACTCGGACGCTCGATTTTTTTTTCCTTTCCTGTACATGCAAAAAAAGGTAAATGCCCGGTACGTTACACGCTTCATCTGCCACGATGAACTCTCCAGAGGAACCGGAAAAAAATATAGTTATGGTAACTATACCATGCATCGTCATATGGAGAGGTGGCACCAATTAATTATAGTGCTGCATAAAAGAGAGATTTGGAGGAGAACCCCTGACCTGCTAGTACATTCATCAAAGAAGTGGCACTGACAGCATCAGAGGCAAGGGAAACGGTCCCAAATATTTAGAAGAACTTTGGAAAGATTAAAATGACATGTTTAGATTGTGGCAAATTAATTTCATGTGGACAGATGAGTGTTACTCTAATAAATACAGCATATGAACATCATCATAGTCGATGGTTGGTAGAGACATTTTGACTATATCCTGGACCTGCCCGTCCTCGCCCAAAATGGCGCCGGAATAAATGGGACTCGTAACTCCTTGTTGTGTACTGGTTGCAGAACCTTGAAATCACGAGATACGTATGCAGTTTTGAAGCACATGGCGGGCGGGGACGAGAATTGATTGAATATTTCGACATCCCTATTGATATTAAGTTCTGATGTGTTATTGATTACTGTACTATTGAAAGTTCGAATTAACGTCACCCATGGTATTTGCCCGCAAATGTATATCTAGATTATTTTATTGTAACTGGCCCTGTCGTATTTAATTATAAAATGTACGTCCACCGATTCCGTAACTGTTAGACACCTTAGTTCTTGCAACCTAATGGCCCGCCCGTTACGTTCCTCTACAGTGTAAATGTCTACTCATCATATACGATTACAGTTTGCTCCGTGGCCGGCCCACGTGGTTATAGGCTCGTATTTGTATAATGAAATTTTCACAATAAAGGTTTTTAAAAGAAAACATGGTAGTAGTATATACATTGGTAAAGTTTTTAATAATAGTCACTGTTTTAGAATCATTAAAAGGCAAGTGAAATAAAGCAGACCAATTACATGAAGGGTAAAAGGTATAATACGAAGGAACGCAGTGAAGATAAATGGTCAAGGGCTGTTGTGTTTTCTACTCCTGCAACATAAAGTGATCGATAAGAATCTCATATTCAGGCGTATCGGCGACTAAGACAGCAGGTGGACCCTCTTTTGCTCAACGGCTCCGTCATGGGACGAAGAAACGCTCTTTTTCTCGAAAAAAGAATATATTTTACTTGCAGGACAGTTGTAAATTTTCCGGGAAAGTACATTAGCCTGGAACATTATAACATATATTTAAGAAAAAATAATGTTCGGAAGTAATAAAAAGCGTAATTTTTAGGTCATATGACCAAGCCTTTCATCATTAGAATAAGAAAAGTAAAATGAACCAATGAAAAGTTTTATTAACAAGTCACATGACTTGTTATGCTTACGTTACGCGCTGCGCGCCCCGGATGACTTCCGGATGCGCTAACGCGGCGCGTCATATGACGCATTACGCGACAACGCAGGTCCAGAATATAGTCAAAATGTCTCCACCAACCAGCGGTCGGAACACAACCCCTTTCAGCAGGCTAAATAGTTCTGTTAAATGACAACAGAAGGGACAGGCAACAAGAACCATCAGTCAAAGAGGGGAGGGCTAGTTCTTCTCTACCGGGTTACATTGGGGCGCTACCGGAACTGATCGAATTGGTAGTCTACAGTGTTTCTGGATGTTTCAGACTGAAGCTGGGGTTAGCATGAGAGCAGCACCATTTCGTAGCTCCGTCGTGGCCATTCCGCAACCAATCATGGCAGCCGCTCTTTTTCGTTATTTTGGGCGGGGTGGGTGGCGGAGCCGAGCTGTTTTGCAGCCATCATTGTGTGGAGTTCAGTTCATCTCACTAGTTTTGTATTTGTCATGAGGGGTTGTTCCTAATGTTTCTATTTTAGCGAGGTCAAAAAGAGATCCCATTAGTGGCCTACTGATTTTGCTCGATTCCTTTTCTTTTTTTTTTACACGATTTTTCGTTATCTGCAAAGACTAAACAGAGTATTGCGACTCTGTGTTTGTTTGTAAATAGAGAATGAACCAAAGAGAACCAATTCTAAAACAGTAAATACTTGGATAACAATCAATCAAATGGAGAGAGAAGCAGGCACGACGTATTACAACGGGGGCAAAGGCCTGCGTTAACTACCCTTCACTATGTGCAAAGAGAGAGTACTCCTAATAGAAATGAGGGGGGGGGGGCACCATTCAAAGCAGATCAGTGTGCATAAACACGAAAATGTTTTCACTTACCACGTACTTGACATTCGACAGCTTATGATATTTGCTATTAAAAAACCATTGAAATTCACTGAAAAAACCATAGGTTATAGACCATATATAGTTAGGAATTAGCATTTACAAAACCTTGAAAATTCACTGAAAAAACCATAGGTTATAGACCATATATAGTTAGGAATTAGCATTTAAAAAACCTTATTTTACTCACACAAAACCATTGAAATTCCATATATAGTTAGTTGCACTAACTATATATCGTGCACCCGCAATCCACTGCTGATGATGTCACATATTACATCATTCATGACATGGTCAGTGACATCACTGATGACATCACTGATGACATCTCAAATGACATCACTGATGACATCACTGATGACATCTCAAATGACATCACTGATGACATCTCAAATGACATCACTGATGACATCACTGATGACATCTCATTTGACATCAATGACCACATCACTGATGATATCATTCATGTGACAATACAATGCATCTCCTCACACTTTAATATAACCTCTGTTACACCCAGTGTTAAATACAGAGTATAATTTTTGAAACCATTGACACACCAATACTAGTTACTACATACGCACTCAGTGATTCCTATGTTTACACACACATTCACTCATTTACCCATACAATCATTCATACATACAATCACTCATCTTTACAACACTATCATATGCACTCATACACCTATACAGACTCTCACACTCTGTCACTCATCCATGGAGTTACTCACACACCTAGTCAGTCCTGTAAATAATCAATCACACTTCCATTTTCTAATCTATACAGTTAAACATAGAGCACCTTACATTTTGAAACATATACTAACACATACTTACTCTCTTATACAATCATTGATACAAGTACACATTGATCTGCACAGAGTCACACACCTCCCAGCCAGCCACACACACACTCAGTCTCCCATACAAATACTTGGGCAATCAATCAATAACCCATATAGTTACTCATATAGCTACTGACCAACACATGCAGCAGTTTACAGAACAACAGACATAATGATGCACAAATTAAGACAGTTTAGTCACTAACCCATGCACTCAGTGAGACACATTTAATCACTCACTCATACAGTCAGTCACGCACCTACTAAATCCTTCATCCAGACACTTCTACATCTACTCATTCTTCAATATGTAAAACATATTTAAACTTTTCAGTGCAACTAACTATATATGGAATTTCAATGGTTTTGTGTGAGTAAAATAAGGTTTTTTAAATGCTAATTCCTAACTATATATGGTCTATAACCTATGATTTTTTCAGTCTATGTTTTTTCAGTGAAATATATATACATACATATATATATATATATATATATATATATATATATATATATATATATATATATATATATATATATATACATATATATATATATATATATATATATATATATACATATATATATATATATATATATATATATTACCTACTGGCGGTCGCCAGTAGGTATATATAGTTAGGATTTTTTCTCTATGGATTTTTTGAAAATTCTATGTCTAATAACTTTGGCGTTTGTGGACGGAATTGGCTGAAATTTTCAGGAAAATGGCACATTTTGTTTCTGAGCAGCCCTTGAAAATTTGGGGGGGGGTTCGTCAAGGGGGGGCCGAGAAAAAAGGGGGGTCCCAAAACGTGTATTTAACATTGAGATTTCCATAGGGCGGTTGGCCTCACTTTTAGCCCGAACGGCTGAATGGATTTGCACGAAACTTGGCAAAATTGTAGGGACTGGTAGCCCGATGTGCCTTTTGTAGGTCTCAATATATGTGCTCCAGTGGATTTTGAGAAATTAACGTTTAAAAAAAGATATATATCTGTAACAGCGGACCTGGCAGCGTCCCAGGACGCGTACTTTACGCGCAACGGAGCTTTGTGAAGCGAAGCTGATTGGTTCTCCGGCGTCTGTCAACATTCCAAACAGTCCGTAGCGGCCGCCATCTTGTCTCTCGGTAGGATCGAGAGACAAGAGGAGGCCAAAGCGAAGGGGCAAATGACCATAAGGGGGCATAGTACATTGTCGCTCACCCCCTAGGTTTGATGTGGAGGTTTTAAAAGGGCCCCGCGGGGCAAAAAAAAATAAAAATAATAATAATCGAACAGCTGAATGGATTTGCACGAAACTTGGCAAAATTGTAGGGACTGGTAGCCCGATGTGCCTTTGCTAGATCTCAATATATGTGCTCCAGTGGATTTTGAGAAATTAACGTTCAAAAAAAGATATATATCTGTAACAGCGCACCGCTTCGCGTACTTTTCGCGTTACGGAGCTTTGCGAAGCGAAGCTGATTGGCTCTCCGGTGTCTGTAAACATTCCAAACAGTCCGTAGCGGCCGCCATCTTGTCTCTCGGTAGGATCGAACAGCTGAATGGATTTGCACGAAACTTGGCAAAATTGTAGGGACTGGTAGCCCGATGTGCCTTTGCTAGGTCTCAATATATGTGCTTCAGTGGATTTTGAGAAATTAACGTTCAAAAAAAGATATATATCTGTAACAGCGCTCCGCTTCGCGGAGATAAAATTATATGTGTATTACCTAGCTGTTGCTAACACCAGTTAGCGACGGCTAGTAGAATATAGCGACCATCTTGGGCCCCACTTTGCATGTGAGTGATATTTATCACTAATGACATGCAAAGTGGGCATGCCAAGATGTTAGCGACTGGAAACAGTCGCTAACATCGCTATCTCCTATTATCAACTTTTGGAAATATTCGAGATAAGCGCGAATATCTCCAAAAGCTACCACCTGCCCTGAGCAGTTCTTAGCCATGTTATCCAATGGGAGGTGGATAACATGGCTAAGAGCATTAGCTCGGTAATGCATGAATATCGCTGAGTTTTCAGCGATATTAATGCATTGCGGTCGTTTTTTATCGTATTTCCGATAAACCTTGATAATAGCAAGGTTTATCTGCGATAATTTCTGACGGTAAAAAAATCGTTGCTAAGCATCGTTAGGGATAAATATCGCTTAACTTTGGTAATATGCCCCAACGTCTGTTAACGTTCGATTCGAAGGAAATCAGGAAGTGTTGAAAAACATTGTCTGCGCCATCTTGTCTTTTTTCAAATGCCACACTTTTGTCGTGCACGGCAGCCATTTTAGATGCCTTGACCAGACCCACTCTGTGCACGCTGTCGATCCTTAGCATGGCTCCCCACCCTCGCAAGCATCTCCCCCAGGCAGTGGTCACCCCCGCTCTCTGTCTTATGCATGGGTAATAAACCTCCCCCCATCTGCGCTGCTCTTCCCTGAGAATCACACCCTGTGCCCGCCCGACACCTCCCTTTCGCCCTATTCACTACCGCACCCTCTGACACTCCTTTTCCTCTGTGTCCGATTGTCCAGGCTGGTCCTAGGGTATCAGCTAGCCCTGCAGATGTAGTTTATGGCCACAGCTGTAAAGAATCACCCCTCTTCAAAGGAGTTATAGTAGATCAAGGCCCACACTCGATGAGATCCGTCACAGCAGAAGCGTTGCTATTATCTGAAAACCATCCTGTATTGTGATTGGGGAGGGGACCGAGCCTGAAGCGGAAGATTCCAGGGATGACTCTTTGTACATCAAAGTTTTTATAATTATGTGTCACATTAAAAATATATAGCACTCCAACAAAGTAGTAAGATTATAAAACTTTAATAATTTATAAATATATACAAGAAAACAAAAATAGTAATAACATATAAACATTTTTAGGGAAAAACAACGAAGTAGCGGTCGGCTGTGCGAATAGTCCCAACGCAGCACAACGTCCAGATTTCCGGCGTGGGGCGTCGCGTGGGGTGGGTCATCAGTAGCAAACTGTTGTGCGAATAGTTCCAAGGCAGCAGAACGCGCTGAAATCTAGATGACACGAAAGTGATGTCTAGTAAGTTGCCACCCAGCAAATAACGGCATGGGGCGTCGCGGGGGGTGGGTCATCAGTAGCAAACTGTTGCGCGAATAGTTCCAAGGCAGCAGAACGATGGCACCAAGGTGATGTCCAGTAAGTTGCCGCACTGGTTTTGGTATCCTACAATGCTGCTCCGAATAACGGCGTGGGGCGCCCCGGGTGAGGCGGCGTGAACGGGCCTCTCCAGGTGGAGTGTCATCTGTTGTAGTGGGGCGCCCCTTTACCGTTTCAGTTGCCATTCCGTCCGTTTTTGGTCCACTGTGTCAAAAGCCGCAATTCAGCTGAGTTGCGCCCACTCTTGCGGTGCAGCGATAGGCGGCTGTCACAGGACTCTCAAAATGGCGGCAGGCTGTTTCCTTTTTGGGCCTGGTCCACTGAAATGGCCCTGGGACACCTTGGAAATCGGACGCTTGTCTGCTAGGTCTTGGACCCCATTCTCGAAAGCGTCCCCTCCGCCTTGAGAATTCATCAAAAGTTTTGGGGGCTCAGACTCCTGCAGGCTTCTGGTGGGGAGCGGCTGCCATGATTGCTCGCGGAATGACCACGACTGAGCTACGAGATGGTGGTGCTCTCATGCTGACGCCAGCTTCAGTCTGAAACATCCAGAAACAAGGTGGGGCTTTCATCGTTTGGGAAAAAAAAAAAGTTTTCATCCAATGAAAAGTGTTGTTTTTAGGTCACATGATCAAGCCTTCCATCATTAGGAAACCAAAAGTAAAATGAACCAATGAAAAGTTTTATAAACAAGTCACATGACCTGTTATGCGGCATAGGGTGTAAAATGCGGAGAAAATACGTTGGCACGTGAGGCGGCGTCAGTAGCGGACCGATGTGCGAATAGGCCGAAGGCAACACAACGCGCCAAGATCCGGATGGCACCGAGGTGGTGTCCAGCAAGTTGCAGCACTGGTGTGGCCATCCTACAATGCTGAAAGTCGGCGTGGGGCGCCCCGTTGGCACGTGAGGCGGCGTCAGTAGCGGACCGATGTGCGAATAGGCCGAAGGCAACACAACGCGCCAAGATCCGGATGGCACCGAGGTGGTGTCCAGCAAGTTGCAGCACTGGTGTGGCCATCCTACAATGCTGAAAGTCGGCGTGGGGCGCCCCGTTGGCACGTGAGGCGGCGTCAGTAGCGGACCGATGTGCGAATAGGCCGAAGGCAACACAATGCGCCAAGATCCGGATGGCACCGAGGTGGTGTCCAGCAAGTTGCAGCACTGGTGTGGCCATCCTACAATGCTGAAAGTCGGCGTGGGGCGCCCCGTTGGCCTGTGAGTTTGCGTCAGTAGCGGACCGATGTGCGAATAGGCCGAAGGCAGCACAACGCGCCAAGATCCGGATGGCACCGAGGTGGTGTCTAGTAAGTTGCCGCACTGGTGTGGCCATCCAACAATGCTGAAAGTCGGCGTGGGGCGCCCCGTTGGCCTGTGAGTTTGCGTCAGTAGCGGACCGATGTGCGAATAGGCCGAAGGCAGCACAACGCGCCAAGATCCGGATGGCACCGAGGTGGTGTCTAGTAAGTTGCCGCACTGGTGTGGCCATCCAACAATGCTGAAAGTCGGCGTGGGGCGCCCCGTTGGCCTGTGAGTTTGCGTCAGTAGCGGACCGATGTGGGAATAGGCCGAAGGCAGCACAACGCGCCAAGATCCGGATGGCACCGAGGTGGTGTCTAGTAAGTTGCCGCACTGGTGTGGCCATCCTACAATGCTGAAAGTCGGCGTGGGGCGCCCCGTTGGACTGTGAGATGGCGTCAGTAGCGGACCGATGTGTGAATGGGGCCGAAGGCAGCGCAACAATATTTTCGGAATAGAAGACACCACTAGGCGCTGAGATTCCAAGATCCGGATGGCACCGAGGTGGTGTGTAGCAAGTTGCCGCACTGGTGTGGCCATCCTACAATGCTGAAAGTCGGCGTGGGGCGCCCCGTTGGCCTGTGAGTTTGCGTCAGTAGCGGACCGATGTGCGAATAGGCCGAAGGCAGCACAACGCGCCAAGATCCGGATGGCACCGAGGTGGTGTCTAGTAAGTTGTCGCACTTCTGTGGCCATCCTACAATGTTGAAAGTCGGCGTGGGGCGCCCCGTTGGCCTGTGAGATGGCGTCAGTAGCGGACCGATGTGCGAATGGGGCCAAAGGCAGCGCAACAATATTTTCTGATTTGAAGACACCACAAGGCGCTGAGATGCCAAGATCCGGATGGCACCGAGGTGGTGTCTAGCAAGTTGTGGCACTGGTGTGGCCATCGTACAATGGTAAAAGTCGGCGTGGGGCGCCCTGTTGGCCTGTGAGATGGTGTCAGTAGCGGACTGATGTGTGAATGGGGCCAAAGGCAGCGCAACAATATTTTCTACAATATTTTCGGAGTAGAAGACACCACAAGGCGCTGAGATGCCAAGATCCGGATGGCACCGAGGTGATGTCTAAGTTGCGGACCGATGTGCGAATGGGGCCAAAGGTAGCGTAACAAGATTTTCTGTATGGAAGATACCACTAGGCGTTGAGATGCCAAGATTCGGATGGCACCGAGGTGATGTCTAGCAAGTTGTGCCACTGGTGTGGCCATCGTACAATGGTAAAAGTCGGCGTGGGGCGCCCTATTGGCCTGTGAGATGGTGTCAGTAGCGGACTGATGTGCGAATGGGGCCAAAGGCAGCGCAACAATATTTTCTGACTGACACCACAAGGCGCTGAGATGCCAAGATCCGGATGGCACCGAGGTGATGTCTAAGTTGCGGACTGATGTGCGAATGGGGCCAAAGGCAGCGTAACAATATTTTCTGTATGGAAGATACCACTAGGCGTTGAGATGCCAAGATTCGGATGGCACCGAGGTGATGTCTAGCAAGTTGGTGTGGTCATCCTACAATGCTGAAACTCGGCGTGGGTCACCCCATTAGCCTGTGAGATGGCGTCAGTAGCGGACCGATGTGCGAATAGGCCGAAGGCAGCACAACGCGCCAAGATCCGGATGTCACCGTGGTGGTTTCATAGTTGAGAGGCACTTCATCTGCAGTGGGGCGCCGAGATCCGGATGGCACCGAGGTGATGTCTAGCAAGTTGCTGTACTGGTGTGGTCATCCTACAATGCTGAAATGTAGTGGGGCGCCCATTTACCGTTTCAGTTGCCATTCATCTGAGTTTCGGCTGCTCTTGATGCTACAGCGACAGGCGGCTGCAAGAGGACTCTCAAAATGGCGGCCTGTTCTTTGGATTTGGGCCTGGTCCACTAAAATGGCCCTGGGACACCTTAGAACTTGGACGCTCGATTTTTTTTTCCTTTCCTGTACATGCAAAAAAAGGTAAATGCCCGGTACGTTACACGCTTCATCTGCCACGATGAACTCTCCAGAGGAACCGAAAAAAAATATAGTTGTGGTAACTATACCATGCATCGTCATATGGAGAGGTGGCACCAATTAATTATAGTGCTGCATAAAAGAGAGATTTGGAGGAGAACCCCTGACCTGCTAGTACATTCATCAAAGAAGTGGCACTGAGAGCTTCAGAGGCAAGGGAAACGGTCCCAAATATTTAGAAGAACTTTGGAAAGATTAAAATGACATGTTTATATTGTGGTAAATTAATTTCATGTGGACAGATGAGTGTTACTCTAATAAATACAGCATATGAACATCATCATAGTCGATGGTTGGTAGAGACATTTTGACTATATCCTGGACCTGCCCGTCCTCGCCCAAAATGGCGCCGGAATAAATGGGACTCGTAACTCCTTGTTGTGTACTGGTTGCAGAACCTTGAAATCACGAGATACGTATGCAGTTTTGAAGCACATGGCGGGCGGGGACGAGAATTGATTGAATATTTCGACATCCCTATTGATATTAAGTTCTGATGTGTTATTGATTACTGTACTGTTGAAAGTTCGAATTAACGTCACCCATGGTACTTGCCCGCAAATGTATATCTAGATAATTTTATTGTAACTGGCCCTGTCGTATTTTAATTATAAAATGTACGTCCACCGATTCCGTAACTGTTAGACACCTTAGTTCTTGCAACCTAATGGCCCGCCCGTTACGTTCCTCTACAGTGTAAATGTCTATTCATCATATACGATTACAGTTTGCTCCGTGGCAGGCCCACGTGGTTATAGGCTCGTATTTGTATAATGAAATTTTCACAATAAAGGTTTTTAAAAGAAAACATGGTAGTAGTATATACATTGGTAAAGTTTTTAATAATAGTCACTGTTTTAGAATCATTAAAAGGCAAGTGAAATAAAGCAGACCAATTACATGAAGGGTAAAAGGTATAATACGAAGGAACGCAGTAAAGATAAATGGTCAAGGGCTGTTGTGTTTTCTATTCCTGCAACATAAAGTGATCGATAAGAATCTCATATTCAGGCGTATCGGCGACTAAGACAGCAGGTCGACCCTCTTTTGCTCAACGGCTCCGTCATGGGACGAAGAAACGCTCTTTTTCTCGAAAAAAGAATATATTTTACTTGCAGGACAGTTGTAAAATTTCCGGGAAAGTACATTAGCCTGGAACATTATAACATATATTTAAGAAAAAATAATGTTCGGAAGTAATTAAAAGCGTAATTTTTAGGTGATATGACCAAGGCTTTCATCATTAGAATAAGAAAAGTAAAATGAACCAATGAAAAGTTTTATTAACAAGTCACATGACTTGTTATGCTTACGTTACGCGCTGCGCGCCCCGGATGACTTCCGGATGCGCTAACGCGGCGCGTCATATGACGCATTACGCGACAACGCAGGTCCAGAATATAGTCAAAATGTCTCCACCAACCAGCGGTCGAAACACAACCCCTTTCAGCAGGCTAAATAGTTCTGTTAAATGACAACAGAAGGGACAGGCAACAAGAACCATCAGTCAAAGAGGGGAGGGCTAGTTCTTCTCTACCGGGTTACATTGGGGCGCTACCGGAACTGATCGAATTGGTAGTCTACAGTGTTTCTGGATGTTTCAGACTGAAGCTGGGGTTAGCATGAGAGCAGCACCATTTCGTAGCTCCGTCGTGGCCATTCCGCAACCAATCATGGCAGCCGCTCTTTATCGTTATTTTGGGCGGGGTGGGTGGCGGAGCCGAGCTGTTTTGCAGCCATCATTGTGTGGAGTTCAGTTCATCTCACTAGTTTTGTATTTGTCATGAGGGGTTGTTCCTAATGTTTCTATTTTAGCGAGGTCAAAAAGAGATCCCATTAGTGGCCTACTGATTTTGCTCGATTCCTTTTCTTTTTTTTTACACGATTTTTCGTTATCTGCAAAGACTAAACAGAGTATTGCGACTCTGTGTTTGTTTGTAAATAGAGAATGAACCAAAGAGAACTAATTCTAAAACAGTAAATACTTGGATAACAATCAATCAAATGGAGAGAGAAGCAGGCACGACGGATTACAACGGGGGCAAAGGCCTGCGTTAACTACCTTTCACTATCTGCAAAGAGAGAGTACTCCTAATAGAAATGAGGGGGGGGGGCACCATTCAAAGCAGATCAGTGTGCATAAACACGAAAATGTTTTCACTTACCACGTACTTGACATTCGACAGCTTATGATATTTGCTATTAAAAAACCATTGAAATTCACTGAAAAAACCATAGGTTATAGACCATATATAGTTAGGAATTAGCATTTACAAAACCTTGAAAATTCACTGAAAAAACCATAGGTTATAGACCATATATAGTTAGGAATTAGCATTTAAAAAACCTTATTTTACTCACACAAAACCATTGAAATTCCATATATAGTTAGTTGCACTAACTATATATCGCGCACCCGCAATCCACTGCTGATCATGTCACATATTACATCATTCATGACATGGTCAGTGACATCACTGATGACATCACTGATGACATCTCAAATGACATCACTGATGACATCACTGATGACATCTCATTTGACATCATTCTTGTGCTAATACGATAAACCTCTTCAGACTCTAATATAACCTTAGATACACTCAGTGTATACAGACACTCACACACTGCCACTCATCCATGGAGTTACTCACACACCCAGTCAGTCATGCAAAGAAACAATCTCACCTCCATTTCTTCAACTATACAGTTAAACACACCTTACTTATTGAAACATATACTAACACATATTTACTCTCTTATACAATCCCTGATACAAGTTCACAATGATCGATACAACCACTCACTCATTCAGTGGCTCTCATGCACAGTTATTTATATATGCCAACTCTCACATGTACTGTGTTTAACATATGTACTTACTATGACATGTAGCATTGAGATATCCATTCACTCATCAATACACTCATGCACACAGTCAACTGCCCATGTAGCTGTTTCCACATGCAGTCTTGAACTCATACACCTAGTGAATAAACTGCTCACACATCTATGCATAGAGTCACACACCTTCCAGCCACCCCCACACAAACTCAATCTGCCATAGAAATACTTGGGCAACCAATTAATAACACATATAGCCTCTCGTATAGCTAATGATCAACACATGCAGCAGTTTACAGAACAACAGACATAATGATGCACAAATTAAGACAGTTTAGTCACTAACCCATGCACTCAGTGAGACACATTTAATCACTCACTCATACATTCAGTCATGCACCTACTAAATCCTTCGTCCAGACACTTATACATCTACTCATTCTTCAATATGTAAAACATATTTAAACTTTACAGAAACACACAGTCACTGGATGACGTCATCAGTGATCTCATCAGTGATGTCATTTGAGATGTCATCAGTGATGTCATCAGTGATGTCACTGACCATGTCATGAATGATGTAATATGTGACATGATCAGCAGTGGATTGCGGGTGCGCGATATATAGTTAGTGCAACTAACTATATATGGAATTTCAATGGTTTTGTGTGAGTAAAATAAGGTTTTTTAAATGCTAATTCCTAACTATATATGGTCTATAACCTATGGTTTTTTCAGTGAATTTTCAAGGTTTTGTAAATGCTAATTCCTAACTATATATGGTCTATAACCTATGGTTTTTTCAGTGAATATATATATATATATATATATATATATATGTATATATATAATTCACTGAAAAAAAACGTAGGTTTTAGGAGTGTTATAGTTAGCTGGACATTTCACTCGTACAAAACCATTGAGATTCCTCCGTTATAGTTAGTTGTATTAACTGTAACGCTCGCGCCCACAATCCACTGGTGATGATGTCATATATTACATCATTCATGACATGGTCAGTGACATCACTGATGACATCACTGATGACATCTCAAATGACATCACTGATGACATCATTCAGTGCGTGTGGTTTGGTTCCATATTTATATTTGTATTATAGATATAGCAATCTGCATTGAAGTATGTGTAAGGATGTGTAAGTGTCTGCATGGACGATTTAGTAGTGGTGTGATTGACAGTTTACTTGACTAATTTATAGTGTCTCACTACATATATTGAATAGTGACTAGACTGTGTGAATATCTATATTACTTTCTCAGTTGTTGTGTAAACTGCTGCACTATTTGGTTACTAGCTACGTGAAAGTCTATATTAGTTATTGATTAGTTAACTGAATATTTGTATGGGAGAGTAAATATGTGTGTGGTTCAGTGGGGGGTGTGTGACTGCCCAAAATGTGTCAATAGTTGATTCAGTAGGTATATGACGTTAAGACTACATGTTATAATAGTTGTTTGGGTGAGTGAATATGTACATGGATGTGCTGATGAGCAAATATATCTCTCAATGGTACATGTCCAACAAACTACAATAATAAAAGGCAGTGTAAATGACATTACTTATATATAATTAAGTATACATAAGACTCAGTGATTGCATGAGTGTCTGTATGGATAACGGTTTAATTGTAATAGTGATTTTATAACACACTAAGTATGAGTTACTATCTGTATGAATACATGAAGTGGTGATTGTATAAGTCTGGAGCTGAGTAAATATAAGTATGATCCATTTTTTGCTTAAGTGAGTAGGATGACTGCATAAGTAAATAGGATGTGTGCTGGTGTGTAATGTCAATATAGGTGTATAAGTATATTTGATAGTGTTTTATTGATCATTGACAGCATGTATGAGTGAATCTATAGGTAATGGATTAGGTGTGTGTGTAGATCGAGGAATCACTGAGTGGGTTTTTAGATACTTGTATTGGTGTGTCATTGGATTCAATTATGATACTCTGTATTTTACAGTGAGTGATGAAAGATTATGGTAGTGTATGATGAGGTGTATCTGATTGTCACGTGGATGATGTCATCAGTGATGTCATCAGTGATGTAATTTGAGATGTCATCAGTGATGTCACTGACCATGTCATGAATGTTGTAATATGTGACATCATCACCAGTGGATTGCGGGCGTGTGAGTTACAGTTCAACTAACCATAACGGAGGAATTTCAATGGTTTTGTATGAGTGAAATGTCCAGCTAACTATAACACCCCTAAAACCTATGTTTTTTTCAGTGAATTTCTAAGGTTTTTTAAATGATAAATCCTACCTATAACCTGCTTGAAACCTATGTTTTTTTCAGTGAATTTCAATGGTTTTTTAAAAAGATAATTCCAAAGTATAACCTGCCTGAAACCCAAAGTTTTTTGTCAGTGATTTTGAAACATTTATTTAATAACAATTCTTTTATCTATTAATTGTTATATTTATTTCTTCGATACTGATTTACAAATTTATTTTAAATATATTTCTTTTTAGATATCTTAATTTTTAGGTCACATTACACATTTTTAATATATATATATTTTTTAATCTAATATATATATATATTTTATATTTTTTTAAATATTTAATATTTTGTGTTTTCTTTTTTTTTTACAATTTTTTTAGCAGTCCCGCACCCAAAGCGCACCTCTCTCTATTGCTGTGCAGAACATAGATGCCTTTTACAATTGTTCTGTAGGATACACGTAGGGTGTGCGATGGGTGCGTATTTTTATGCGCAATTGCTATGCGACCCGTACGTGACTTCAAGCGCATACACAACATATGCGTATCACGCCAGACTGCGCGTGTGTGTTTCAGCATGACGTCATGTACATGTTCAATGCGGTGGGCGCATGACTTCGGCGAAATTGTTCGATATAAAAAAGATATAAATATATATATACATATATATATATATATGTATTTAATATAATTATTAAGGGGAAAAAATAATATTCTTTTAGTTTTAATAAACTTATATTACTTTTAAATGCAATTTTGAGAAGTCGCGCTAGATGCGTGCTGCGTGTACGCACCCAACGTGGATCCCATGTGACCAAAGAAAAGAGATTTTATTGGTTTATAACACTTACTGTTCTAACTATTGAAGAACCTCACCCATTTCAATTACTCTCCTTAGACCTTCCTTACGAGAAGACCTATCCTGAAAAGAACGTCACTTTGTGTTCATTAGAAACCTGAACTTCTTTTTTGGAATCAAAAATTGCTACACCACTGCAACAATCATCTGATTCTGATGATTTTGTTACTGAACAATTTCTACCAGAACCTCACCCTCCCAAAAGATACACATCCATTGTATAGAAATGTTTTACTTTTCCAGAGTGGCAATAGAAATATAATGTGTTATCAAAAGAGACTAGCTTAAATATGACCAATATTGTTAGGACTCTGATTAGATTTGTCATGGGCACCTCGTTGGTGAGTTCATGAAGCCCTCACCCACCAACCTGGTTGGTGGCATGCTTCATCATCGGGCCCACCCAGTGACACCTAATGTGTCCCGGGTGTGATGCGCTCCTAGCTGTTTTATATTTCCCGCGCTCCTCATCGCAGTAGCTTTTCCGCCATCTACACTCAGCTTTCCGTACCTCCCTTTGTTTTGCTTTAAGCAGCCTGTCAAACCACGGAGCTGATTGTCTCTTTTGGCCAGTCCTATTTCTATATCTTGCCAGGCCTGCTTTGTCTTTAAGTTCGAACATCCATTCCCTAAAAGTGTTATTATCCGCGTCCGGACGTCCTATTAGCTGAGACCTACAATCCCTGGCCAACTCAGCCAGTTCCGAGTGTCCCATAACGGCTTTCCATTCCTCCTGCCTAACCTGAGTGTTTTTTCCATGCAGCTTGCCTTTCCTAGCACCTTCTAGTGATAGAGTGAAGGGTACCAGCGCATGATCTGTCCATGTTTGGGCCATAGGATGTTTGGCCTTAAGTGCAGTTAGATTGGTAGAAATGCAGTCAATAGTGTGCCTGTCTCATGAGTGGGCTGTGCGGTACGAATGTCTAGCCCTAGGACGTCCATGGTGTCCCTAAAAGTGATTGCTGACTCCAGATGGATGTTAACATCCCCGAGTATCATGAAATTAGAGAACCGGAGTGCCAGGATGCTCAAAGCCTCCCCAATGCTCTCCAGGAAGCCCTTACACGGGCCCGGGGGGGGGGGGGGGCGATAGATCAAGGCACCCGCAAACGTGAAAGTGTCAGTGATCTTGATAAGAAAGCCCATACCTTCGGCCTCCTTAAGATCTGGTAGTTCAACCACAGTGCAGTTGAGTGAATCCCTATAAATAATCGCCACTCCTCCCCCCTTTTTTCCCTCTGTCCGCTCTTTGTATACAATATCCCGGTGGTAGGGCTTGCACGATGTCAGGGGTGCACCATGATTTAAGCCACGTTATCGTGACAAAAAGACAGTCTAAGTCTTCTTCAATTAGTAAATCATATATATGTAGTGCATGTTTGGGCAGGGATCTAGCATTAATTAACCCCCCCATTAAGACATTCTTCCTAGTTGTAAGAGCGGCAATTTGCTTCCAGGAGAAGGTTTTCTGACATCCTCGGCAACTCACCGGACTCTTCCAAAATGATACATCAAGTTGGTACCTACAGATGTGGGGGCCAGACTTTAGTGATAGGAGCTCCTCCCTACTGAATTTCTTAGTTATGGCTAATCCGGAAGTCTTTCTATCCCTCTGCCCGGCTCGTGCACGGACGTACGCAGACGAGCTTACCTTTGGTGCAGCTTCGGCGCGCCGCTGCGCTCCCCAAACGGGGGGGGCATTTTCTACCTACCAGGGCGGGAGGGGCCGAGCACTAGACCGCTCGCCTGCTCCTCACCCAAGATGGCGTTGCCTAAAGGCTGTACCCCAAGCAGCGCCTAATCGGCTACAATGGGGCAGCAACAGGTCAGAGAGGCTAATCAAGGGCGTGAGCGGTTCCTTATCCGCACAAGAGTACAATACCACAATTTAAAAAACAGTAAGTGGAGTCGAATAAATACGGGCGCAGTGCAGTTTAAAATAAGTAATTGCAATGCACACAAACTCTCATGTCCCGGCTTTCCGCCTCAGGACACCACTAGCACTCTCTCAATCGGTGCACGCGGGGAGCAGTGAGGCTTTTGTACCTACGAGGGCGGGAGGGGCCGAGCACTGGACCGCTCGCCTGCTCCTCACCCAAGATGGCATCGCCTAAAGGCTGTACCCCAAGCAGCGCCTAATCGGCTACAATGGGGCAGCAACAGGTCAGAGAGGCTAATCAAGAGCGTGAGCGGTTCCTTATCCGCACAAGAGTACAATACCTCAATTTAAAAAACAGTAAGTGGAGTCAAAAAAATACGGGCGCAGTGAAGTTTAAAATAAGTAATTGCAATGCACCAACACTCTCACGTCTCAGCTTTCCGGCTCAGGACACCACTAGCACTCTGTCAATCGGTGCGCGCGGGGAGCAGTGAGGCTTTTGTACCTACGAGGGCGGGAGGGGCCGAGCACTAGACCGCTCGCCTGCTCCTCACCCAAGATGGCGTTGCCTAAAGGCTGAATCCCAAGCAGCGCCTAATCGGCTACAATGGGGCACTCTGTCAATCTGCAGTGTGCCACACATGGTATTACCACAGCAGTAAGTCTCCCCAACTTAGATGTGAAGTGGATAAACATGTTTCATATGACAGACCCATAGGCCAACACTGCAGCTTTGACATGCTTCAACACCCGCCACATACTCAGCAAGTCCTTCAAATAGACCCACCCCCCGATTCAAGGAAGACCATCCCTCAAGCACTCATCACCAGCAGGCTTGACTACAGGAACGCCCTCAGTGCCGGAATCAACAAATCTCTACTCCATAAACTTCAGACTGTCCAGAACACCACAGCCAAACTCATCCTCAGCATCCAACAACAAGACCACATTACCCAGCATAAACAAGCACTCCACTTGCTCCCCGTTGAAAAAAAGAGTGACCTTCAAGCTGCTCACACACACCTATAAAGCCCTCCACAACACTGGACTCTAATACCTCAATCTCCTTCTACACCCCCAAAAGAAACCTCCACTCCACTGACCAGGCCTTGGCCGAAATCTTCTGTATCCACAGAACCAGACGGGATGCACACACTTCTCCTACATCATGGCCAAGCCCTTGAATGAACTCCCCCTCAGCATCAGATGAACCCCCACACTAAAAGCATTCAGGAAAAGCCATAAGACCTGGCTTTTCGAATCACCAAAGCTGCACAAATCCCCCCACATACTCCCCCAGCACCTGGAAACCCTCACAGGTGAGTACTGCGCTCCATACATCCCTAATTGATTAATTGATACGCCACCACAGTGTGTGTTTGAGTGTTATCAACAGGCCCTGCCATTCGTTTGGCTGTCTGTAACTCTTAAGGGTAGTGAAATGAGCAGTACTACCTTCTTTAATATACACCGAATCTCTGAGATTGGCTTGGTTTGGCTTCACCTCTGAGAGCTACTTTCAGAGTGCTGGTGAGCTACCAGAAGCTCCCAAGCTACTAGTTGGAGGCCCCTGGTATGTATAGAGAGGGGTGAATTGTAGTCCTGAAGCACAAATGTGAAGGTTATTACACCACTACATGCAAAAAACATAGCACTTTGAATCACTCCATTCTCTAAATCCTGGCTCACTGCATGAGTACATGCTTACTGACTGAACGATTACATTAATATAAGTAAGGACCCTGGTGAATTCTTAATTGGTTGATTTTTACTTTAGTGAATGAATTACTACATGGTACTGACAGACTCATTTTGAATTTGCAACAGCAGTCACACTGTGCTTGCTGGAGTATAAAGATAGTGACTGGGGAATTGTAGGCCTGAAACACAAGTGTGAAAGTGGTTACACCACTACATGCATAATGCATAGTAGTTTGAAGCACTGCATACCCTAAAGCCTGGCTTACTGCAAGAGTACATATACTTATGTAACTGCAAACACATCAACCAACCAAATCGTTCTCTCTCAATTTTGCCAAATGAACACTGATTCATAGTGTAATTCTAGACAAATAACAGTATCCCTTGCAGTGTATAAAGAAAGTTTAAAAATATTAGATAAATAAATGTATTAAAACTCGGAGTAATGGAATTAAATAAATTAATAGTCGGATATAAATTAGAATACTCAAAGTTTAATAGAGAGTATCTCTGGCACGGGATGCAGGGAAAATAGGGGTTTAGGGTAATGAAGAATAATAAAAAAAAGTTTTACAAAAAAAGGGAAGCTACTAGAATAAAAAGTCGAAAAAAAGGGGAATGAATGTTAATACTCGTATTTAAAAAAAAGTAACCCATAGAAATGCTATAATAAGAAAAACAAATTTAAATAAGCATTTTAGATATTATACGAACATTAAAAAGTATGGAAAGAGGCACGTTTACATAATAAACACGTGACGTACTAAAACAGTGGAAATGAGAACACCTGTCAACTGAAAAACGTGACTTAAAAGTGGGAGGAACAATAGATTGATTCCATAGAGTGTTAAGTAACCAAAAAGTATATAAACCACACCCGTGGAATAATTAGTTTTGTTTCAGAGAATCAATACGGGCTAAGAAACTACGAGCAAGGTAATGATTCGGGGCTGCGGAAGCATCTTGAGTATATCTTTTATTTCCTCAGAGGGAACATATTGTTAATGTGTATTTAAAAATACATTAAACATTATCTTCCTTGCAGAGGAGTTGGATGAATTTCGAAGGAGGAAGGAAAGAATAACGAAGAGAGGTAAATTATCTGAATGGGTATATGTTTGATATTTTTGAAAAAGAAAGCAAAATAATTTAAATGATTGTAGAATGTTGTATGATTAACTTTAAATGGAATATAATAACAAGTTGACGAAACAACCATTACAAGAAATATAAGTTAATTAAGGAATTGCTACGTGCAAATTAATAATTAGGAGCGATGCCATCATCTTGAATTTATCTTTAATTTCCATAGAGGGATCATATTGTTAATGTATATTTTAATTTATATATAACTTTATGATCCTTTAACTGGAGGTGGATGACTTTCAACAGAGGATTTCAAAACATAATAAATAATATTTCTTTAGTATGCAAGTATTTCCTAATGATTGAAAAATGTAGTATAAATAAAGTATCAATGAAAAAACAAAATACTTTAGAATAAAAGAGAATACTCTTTATCTTCTAGAGTGAAAATGAGCTAAAAGTATTTATATTGAGTAGTGCTTTCACCAATTTTCACTCATGAAGAACAGGAGGATTATCTTCGCAAGCACTTTTTTGGAAAAAAATAATATAATTGTGGCTTAAAATGTTAATAATTCTTTCCATTTTTAAAAATGATTGTTAAATGTAATATTTAAATGAAATGTACATAAATAAAGAAAGATGAAGTAGTGAGGGAGTGTTTGTCGTAGCACTTCTATTCTACTTTATCCGAAAGTAAAAAAAGCCCAAACATTTCAATAAAAATGATGGGGCAACACTTATATAATGTAAACATTAGGAATGGGTGCTTATGATAAAATAAAATAAATGTGGTCCAACGCGATACCAATGAATGAAAAAAGGATTTTGCATTTCACCCATGTGATAAATATTAATGACTCAATAAAAATATTTTAAAAACTTGTGCATTTTTCTTTCAAGGATGGTTTGAAGAATTATACATTTAATGAAAGGAGAAAGTACTCCATGCTAAAGGAGAAAAGTCAGCAAAATTATGATAGAATAGAAAATAGAATATTATTTTTAAATACCTTGCCTGTCAACAAACTCGTAAGCACAGTAGACAGTTTAAATTAAAAACACCCTACCACAACTTGGAACATATTATAAAAGAAGGGGTTGAAATGCATTGTAAAATAAAGTGCGTCACAAAATGGGCTACATACATGGTGAGGGTATTGTAACGTCACATAGAAAAAACAAGCTAATCAACATTAGGATCAGGAAGTTAGAGTTAACCACACAACAGCCAATCAAATGTTTTTGAAAATCTGCGCAAGAAATGGGAATGGTCGATAATATGTCTTCTTACAATGCTTCACAACCAATGAAAAAGAGGTGTAGAAAGTTTCTGTTTTTAACATAAGAGCAAATCAGATGACCTTGAAAGTACACGCAGCAAGAGGCAATTATTAAAGATGACTTGCTTTCGAAAGACCCCGAAGGCTTCTTGCAGAATAAGTACGCACTGATCTGCCAGACCCCATTTAATGATTAACCAGGCTCTCAAGTTTAAACACATCGGAAATCATCTCTCATCACTTTCTCTTCTTCCAGGTTCACTGTGAAAGTGCGTGTCTCCTTCTCCTTTAACTCCTTTCTTTTTCATAGTAATTGTTACTCATGCACTATCCAACAAATACCTCACAGATGCAACCCCCTGGATTTGCAATAGTAATTGTTACTCATACAGTATCCAACACATACCCTACAGATGCACCCTCCTGGAGTTAGAATAGTAATTGATACCCCTACACTAACATGCACTTACCCTACAGATGCACCCCCTGGACTTAGAATAGTAATTGTTACCCCTAAACTAATCTGCACTTACCCTACAGATGCACCCAGCTCTCTCTTTCAAAATCCAAACCATATTTACAACACCCTTGCACCACTTTCACGTCACTTTTCCCATCTTAAAAGTAATGCAATAGTAACGCAATGAACTTGTAAACCTGCCCCTATCCACATTACGAGCAAAACAAGTACACAACTCATTCACTTCTTTATCGATCACAATTGGACAGCGTTGTTTCACGATTCACAATGAACTTCAATAAATACTTTGTGCCTATTTAAATGGAAGACAAGATTGTGTACATTACAAAACTTAGTGGCATATTAACAAAGACAGAGTTAAAATTGTCGTCGCTTTAACGCCTGCAAAGTACAACAAAAAGACAGAAAATGGACTTCAAAATCCTTTGTTATCTTACCGGAAGATTTTGTCAACATTGCTGTTTCCTATACAAGACTGAGACCCACCCCCCGGGGCTATAAAACAAATAGTTGTGGGGGACTCCAAGCCCACCCCCTGCAAAATTAGAAGTTTAGGGACCTCAACAACCCCCCTCAAGCCCCGGGAACCACCACACCCGGGATTTTGTGTAATATGAGAGGCAGACTGCTTGGCCCTCTGCCTGGAGCCCTCGAGTGCCCTGGGGACCACCACCCCCCAGGGCCGGCTCCTGCACCCTCCCGGGGTACCTACCCCCAGGACACTGTTGTTTGCTATGAGTCTTGCGGCTCCTGCCCTCCCATACCAAGCTTACTTTGGATTTGGAAGACACAGCAGTGAAATCTATTCTCACTTTCAAGATCCAAACCATATTGCTTTTCCATATGCAACTTAGCATCTCCCCATATGGAAAAGCAATACCGGCTCCCGAAGGACGCAAGGAGCTGGCGCGACTGTGGGGACATTGTGGCTCCCCCCACGATCCCCAACATTTTTTATAAGACCAGGGAAATAGGGTCCCCAGGGATATTAGAAATTACTGATAGTGGCTATTTTTTAACGGTAAAGTTAAAAGTGGTGCACAACTTCTACACGTTTGGGAGCCGGCATTGCTTTTCCACATAGGGAGCTACTAACATGATGCTTCCCATGTGGAAAAGCAATCTCATTTACATTTTGAAAGAGAGAACACATTTCCTTGCTATGGTAGGGTGGGATGGACACCCCGGGACACTGAAGGGACCGGCCCTCACATAATACATAAAGCCCCTGGGAGTGGTGGTCCCCGAGGCTTTGGAGACCTTGCACACCGAACCATTTTTCTTTGTAGCCCTGAGGGGTAACGAGGCTCTCGAGTGCTCCAGGAGGGGGGGCAATGCAGTCCACCTCCCACAATACATAAAGCTCCAAGGGATGGTGGTCCCCGCGGCTTTGGGGACCTTAGACCCCTCCCTCCACCATTTATTGTTTTAGCCCCTTGGGGTGATGATCCCCGGTGCTGGGGGGGCCCTCTGGGCCCCCCATGAAATGTAATCATTTTACACCCCCCTGGGGGCTAATTATAAGAGCCCCCCTATAAAATTTTATCATTTTGCCCCAGTATTTACCCCCCCAGGGGCTAATTATAAAAAAAGCTCTGTTTTATTTTATTTATTTTATGGCAGAGTCCGCGCACCCTACACGCACAGGCCGGGTTTTTAAAAAAAAAATTGTGGGCCTTGTGGGTCCTTCTGGGACCCCCTAAACAGGTCTAGAGGGTAAACTTATTTCTACCCTGCCCCCTTTCTCCGTTTTGCACCCATATTTCACTGACTTTCTCAGCCTTGCTTCTACCGAGGCACAAAATGGCTGCCAACAGTTCCTGGTTTTGAATGTTGACAACCATTTGACAGCCAATTAGCATTCAGCGCGTGATCGGAAGGGTGCGCTTATGGTACGATGACAATCCTCGCACACTCCGCGGATCCACCGCGCCCATAGATATATAAATGACTTTAACTGTAATTTTCCCAGGAACTACTGAACAGATTGACACCATATAAGCAAAAGGCACAAGTCTGAACTGAGGGCTACCTCTTTGCCAAATTTGGTGTAATTCCGTTCAGCCGTTCGGGCTGAAGCTGGGGATAAAGGTCCTATGGGAAATTGCATGGGGAAAACACGTTTTGGGACCCCCCCTTTTTTCTCAGCCCCCACTTGACATATCACCCCGAATCTTTCAGGATTGAAGCGGACCAGAGCTGACCAAAAGTTTGGAAAATTTCGCAAAGATTCATCAATCGGTGCCAAAGATATTGGGAATAGAATGTTGCGGATTGCCTATACATAATAGGTCCTAACTATAACTACCTACTTTTAAAAAAAAGTTCATCCTCCTCACTCATTCCTGGAAAAGTTTTGAGGTCATCCGTCAAGTGGGGTGGAGAAAAAGGGGAAGTCTCAAACTCCATTTTCCCCATTCATTTTTCCACAGGAACAGTAGACACAGCTACTGTAAAAATGGATGAACAGAATTGCACTAAGTTTGTTAGAAAGCTAGATCTTGGTCCAGAAAGCATGGATTTTGTTATTTGGTGTAAATCCTTTCAGTAGATTTTGATAAATTAAGGTTTAAAATGTATATATATATCACGCCACAGAGGATCAGTGGAGCCGATAGATCTCTAGATAAGATCTGATTGGCTTCCACCAAATTAAGAAAGACGTGGTGGTAGCCATTTTAGGACAGTCCTTTGTCCTAGATAAAAGTTAAAAACAATACAGAGAGGCAGGGTAGATATATCCTGCCCCTAGGACTGGTTGCGGTTGCCAGAGGGATCTGTGGAGCCACGTCTCTGATTAAAAAAAATGGTGGTCTCCCACTTTTTATATAAAAAAACCACTGGAGTGGACTAGCGCCGGAGTTGGCAGCACAGTTTTATTTTTGGAGGAGCGTGACATGTGGCCCCTCTCCCCTTGCCAATTTGAGGCCCCTAGGATCCCAAGGCCTGTGGCTGTATCTTTAAAATTAGGGGAGTAGTGCACAGCCCCCCTCCTCGTCTCTCCAGGAGGACCCAGGGACCCTATCCTCCGGGCCTGTATTTTTAAAATTAGAGCAGCTTCCATGATGCTCCATGGACTCCACTCCCTGGGGCCGTATCTTTATAATTAGGGGCGTGGCATGCAGCCCCTTCCCTGACTGCAGATGGGCCCCAAAGTCCATTCCCTGTGGCCTGATCTAAGCAGTTTTCTGGGATCCTCATCCTCTTGGATATTTCATTTTCCTACTTGCAAGATTACAGGCATTCCCTTCCCACACCCTTCCTGGCAGGATGCACAACTTTCTTTCTGCCCAGCAGGAGCAGTGAACAATTCTGAAAAGTAAGTGAACTGGTGACTGCCAGTACCATTGTGGGTGCTGGCCGGGGAGCCGATAGGGGCACCCACCTGAAAATATATTTTTTTTAAAGGTGGCTGGATACCTGGCAGGGGCTGCAGGGGCCTTGGCATTCCCCCTGCAGCTCCATCTATCTTCAATGGGGTGTGGGTTTCACAGGTGGTGAGGCACCCACTTTACACATAAAACAGGCCAAAAAAGTGCAAGATCTGGCTAGCACCAGTATGGGTGCTAGCGGGGAGCCGATAGGAACCATTTGAGCCTTGGGCTCCCCCTGTGGACCCCAAAATTAAAACATTGTGAGTGCCATGGGTGGGCACTGGAACACTCAAATAAAAAAGTTTAAATAAAGGGAATAATAAATATGTGGCAGGGGCTGCTCATGTATTCACTTCTTCCCATAATGCCCTATGAGGGCATTTTATTTATATTTCTTGAAGCCTGGTGGTGCCCCTCGAAGGGGTAGCGGCACCATCAAACATTTGGTTAAGGTGGGGGGCTGCAGGGAGTGTAGGATCCCTCTAGCAACATTAAAAAACACAGTAAGACTCCTGGGCCATGACCCCAGAGGACCTTACCATATCTTTTAAAGCACTTCGAGCTGGAACTGTATGCTGTTCAGCTGAAAAGCAGGGATCTTTGTGGTGGGTTCTATGGCTGCACTTTGGGCTGAAAACCATTTAAAACAAGACCCAAAACCATGTTGCTTTTTTTATTAAGGCTTTATTACAACAATTGTATGATAATCCCTTTTTATGAAACATTGCATTGTGTGAATTGGTATAATATACATTTGATTACAGTTATTTCTGACTTCTTGGCAAAGACAATATGTCTGCTTTATACGTGTTAGCATGCTGACCCATTGATAAAGACAATAGGACAATATTTCATATTTTGATGTTCTGACTATTTGACAACGTTAGTAAGTCTGCCTTACTTAAAATGTCTGGGTGAGAGTATTCTGCTTAATTCAGAGACTCTGTCCCTCACCACTCCTTGTTGTAATTATTTGTGTCCACCCTAAGCGTGGAAGGGTATACTCAGACATGAGTCCCTTGCTCATTGCACCATCAGGATTCAAGCAAGCCGGGCCGAAGACGGCTGTAATGCCAGAAACCGGTCCCCGGAAGCCTGTTTCCTTCCCAGTGTAAGAATTGGCTTTTGTAGTTTGGTTTGCCCTGTTCCCATCATGCACTGGGACAGGAACAGACTAATTTGCATACAGCCAGGTTCTGAAACTGGGATGGTGCAATGAGCTAAAAAACGGTGTTGGATCTAGCCCTGTTCTTTTGACTGGGTGAGAGTATTCTGCTTAATTCAGAGACTCTGTCCCTCACCACTCCTTGTTGTAATTATTACTTAAAATGTCATCCTTTATATTGTTACATCACATAGTCAGCTCTGCTCACCAGTGGAGGCCAAAGGCCATGTGTAGCAGAAGGTTGGGGTCAGAAGACATTTGGGTGCATCCAACCTCTTGTTGCACACAAGCCCCCAAACCCATACCCTACATGGCCAAAGGGTGTGCGCTTCAGGTAGGAAGGCACCAGCAGATGCACAGGCCAGGCCCTGCCCCAACCTCATGCCGCACATGGTAATGGGCATATTACTTTTCTTAAGAAAAGAAACACTAGCAAAAACAAAGGTTAAGGTTATGTATGGTTGGGAATTGTAATAATATGAATACTTTAAAAAAAACTTAGCAATCTTCTGAAAAGGCCAAAGATTAAAGGGGCATTATAGTTAGGTGAAAATGGCAGTTAAAACATATCGATTTAAACATACAAAACTGCTGAAATTCACCAGTTATAGTTATCTCACATAATTATAAATCATGCCCTCACCATGCACTGCTAATTACCGCCAATATTATTTCGCTCATGATATGTTCTATGACATCATTGATAACAAGACTGGTGGTCAAGTAAATGAAATGAAAAGTGTTAGAAATTGGGTTTCTGGTTGGCAAAGTTATGCACACTGTCCAAGCAGGAACCCCAATCCTAGTCAGGGTAAGTGCAGGGCACACATAAAGTTTACCTGAGCTCACCCTATGGCATCTTGGCACAGAGCGGTCAGGCTAAACTAAAGTGGCAATGTGTAAAGTATTAGTGCACGCAAACATAGTACCACAGTGAAAACACCACAAACATACTCCACACCAGTTTAGAAAATAGCTAATATTTATCTGAGTAAAACAAAAACCAAATCAACAAAAATCCAACATACACAAGTCACAATATGAATTTTGCAAGATTAAATCAAAATGCAGTGCTTAGAAGTCAATAGTTCCAACTGGGGCTATCTGGTCGCGCTTCACTGGGACAAAATCAAAGTTCAGTCCGATCATGATGGAGCGTAAGCTGAACACAGAAGTCTTACAGACCTGTTGACAGTACCTTGGATGCATCGATGCTTGGGGACGATGCATTAAAACCAGCGGTGATGCTTCGCTGTCGCAAGCTAAGCGTTAGTTTAGAAGTTAGATGAAGTTATTGATGCTTCGATGTCAAGAGCACTGTGCATCAGTTCTGAGGTGTTGATGTTGAACTGCTGGTCTGAAGGTGATGAGTCAATGATTAGCCACGCCGATCCGGGAATGCATTAGAGTCGGATGCTGCATCACAGACGTTTGTGATGAGGATTCCGAGACACAAGAAGAGCGGTTCTTTGGAGACGCAGCATCAGCAAAGTCAGGGCCACATTTTAAGTCGAGTTTGTGTGTCGTGCACTCGGCAAGCGGTGTCCAAGGCTTCCGTGCAGGCAGTTGCAATGTGTCAGTTTCATAGGAATGTGCTGGTTCCAAACGTCGCTTTGGAGTTGATGAGTTGATTCCTTGGGTTATAGCACCGAACGGTAACTTCCAAGGGCCAATGACTGGACTTGGCACCACTTGGCAGGGCAGGACTCACAGCTTAGGAGCCCAGGTGCTGGTAGCAAGATGCAGGTGAAGTATTTGATATCCCAGAGACTTCTGAAACAGGGGGCTAGCCCAAATAAGCGTTTGGAAAACCTGTAGATGCGGGATGTAGAGAGTAATGTTCAATCCTCTTACTCACAAGCAAAAAGCTGTAGGCAGCAGTCCAGCACAGCAAAGCAAGTAGTGTCAGTCCCTCCTAGCAGCACAACAGCTCTTCTTCCTGGCAGAATGTCCTTAGAAATGTTCCGAGTATATAGTGTCAGAGGTCCAGTACTTATACCCATTTTAAACTTTGAAGTAGGATTCCTTCAAATAAAGGACTTTCGTAGTGCACAAGACCCTGCCCTTCCTGACCCCGGCTCCAGACACACGACAGGGGGTATGCAGTTCTTTGTGTGGGGACAGGCACAGCCCCATGCAGGTACAAGTGTCAGCTCTTCCCTTTTACTCTACCTCAGGAACACCCATCAGCCAGGAGATAGGCCATCTGGATATGCAGGGCACACCCCAGCTCCCTTTGTGTATGACTGTCTACAGGGAATGTACAAAGCCCAGCTGTCACCCAGATGTGTATTGTAGGGACAGGCAGAGGCCACAAATGGTTAAAGTGCGAAAATACCATCTTTATCTGAAAGTGTCATTTTCTGACCTGTAATTTAAAAACCTACTTCACTAAAAGATATGTTTTTAAATTGTGAGTCCAGAGACACCAAACTCCAATTTTATATGTGCTCCCAACTGGAAGTTACACTTGTAAAGTGTTACAAGGCCGCTCTATTGCTAACCTATGGGAGAGATAGGCCTTGCTGTAGTGAAAACCAAATTTAGCAGTGTCTCACTATCAGGACATGTAAAAATTAAAAGCACAGGTCCTACCTTTTAAATACACTGAACCCTGCCAAGGAGTGCTACCTAGGGCCTGCCTTAGGGGTAACTTATATGTAATAAAAGGGAAAGTTTTGGCCTGGCAAGTAGATATACTTTCCAGGTCACAATGGCAGCTTAAAATTGCCCACACAGGCTCTACAGTGGCAGGACTAAGACAGGTTTGAAGGGCTACTCAGATGGGTGGCACAATTAATGCTGCAGGTCCACTGGTAGCATTTGATGTACAGGCCCTGGGCACATGTAGTGCACTGTATTAGGGATATATTAGTAAATCAAATATGCCAGTCATAAAGAAACCGAATGACATTACATTTTAGACACATAGAACATGCACCCTAGCACTGGTTCGCAGTGGTAAAGTTTCTAGAGTCCTAAAGCCAACAAAAAGAAGGTAAAAATAATAGGCGGAGGAAGGCAAAACGTTTGGGGATAACCCTGTAAAAAGGGCCAGGTCCAACAAAAAGGAATCACACCTATGAAGTTGCAACCCTTTGGCCATTCACTAAAATCTGCAAGTATGTTTGCTACACTTCTCAGATTGCCCACTGAAACAATAAACTATTCCTGCAAAGGTTACACAATAAGATACAGACAGGGCCTGATTCACAAAGGTAAACGTACACTTTTTTGTGTAGGTTTACAATTTTTTGCAAATCACAAATGAATTTTATGAGCAGTATCTTGACGACTGAAGAGTGTCCGCACTCATGATGGAGACTCCACACATAAAAAGATAGTCAGAAAGATACTACTCTTAAAATTCCTTTGTGGATTGCAAAACATCGTTAACTTACACAGAAAGTGGAAGTTTACCTTCGTGAATCAGGCTCACTGTGTTTGAATTATACATGTGGGAAACAGTTGTAAGCCATTAGTTTGACTGCCATTTCTTCTATCCTTCTACACACCATTTCTCCTCTGGCAATATGTCAGCCTGTCATTACTCTACCCCCTTAACATAATAAAATGGGCATCACTGAATTGCCCTATCATTAACTTTAAAATAACCACTAATTTGACCTCATTATTTTAACCTGCTATTACTTTGACCACTAAGCTCATAAGTTTAAAATATCTTGAAATGTCACCCAATCACTTGCAACATAACCCTAATCCTAATACACCTTAATAAAGGACACATATTTAACTTTATTACTATATAAAATAAACAAAGGAAACATACCTCTAAAACATTATTAAATATTTTATCATATTCATAATAATTAAATTACATTAAAAAAGGAACCCTGGCCAAGTTTCATCCTCGCACTGTGTATGTGCAATGTCTGTGATGTGGCCTGGCCCAGTGTGTGAGCTGTGCCTGATGTATAAAACAACATAGCACAAAGAAGTTGGCTGTACGAATTCACAGAAATCCTGCCTCATCAACATTCATGAATAGTTTCCTTCTGTGACTCCTTGCAACCAGCTGTGAATGCAGAGATTGAGTCTAGTAAAGGAGAACAATCTCAGTAGTTCACTTCACAGACTATAACTTGGTCCTTCAAAGGAACAGTGCCTACGGTGTGAAAAAAAAGTATGTTGTCATAGAGGCTTTCAGAGAGCACGTAGCTAACCATGGAGCCGGCTACAGCTCTCATCTGAACAGAAGAAAGTCTTCTTTAAAGACAGCTACAACTGTGTAAATAGCTACCAAGAAATGAGGGCTGGCAGTAACCTGTCAATACTGTCAGGTTGCAGTAGTATTGACATTACTTGGCTACCAAGGCAAAGACCAAAGCAGGAAGTCAGAAAAGTGCAAAACAAAGAAAGGCTGTGGGAATATAACTAGCCCAAACAGTTCTGAATATGGCCCTAAGATGTCTTACCCTAAAGAATTATCCTAATGAGCAGGAACCTTTATAACCTAGATTGGATAACTCATCATTCCGCTCACTGTAGACCTATGTTGCCTAAAGACATATATTAATTTTAACTGTTCCACCTGTTACAACTCTTTATGCAAGCATAGCTACTCCAAACTGGAAATTATTTTAAGCTCTACAATGTTCGAAATTATTCATAATTACTATACCGTCCTCCCCTGCCACTCCACCTACCAAATGGCATCACACCAGACTCTGCAATATATGGTATTCATTTATTTATAGTTTTTTAGAAAGCGCAAACATGACCATCACAGTATCAGAGTGCGGTAGATGAAGAGCTGATGAAAGTTGCATTACAGTAAAGACCTTAGTCACTTAAGATACTCTACACATACAGTTTGAAGACTGAGGTATAACACAGTTGTATACAATATTGCATAAGGTGAATGACAGTTTCACTAGAGTTCTCATGAATAGGGTTTGAAGTGCTGGCAGAAACAATAGTATACAGTATTGAGTCCGGTGGATGCCGGTTTCAGACAATTTTTCTTATGGCACATGTTTTTCTAGTAGTAAGGCTCTAACTTCCTTCTTGAACAGTCTGAATGAGGTAATTATTCTCGTTGAGGGTGGAACGGAGTTCCGTAATTTTGGAGCATAACTGTTGAAAGTGCGGCCTTGAGTTTTCATTATTTTTAATCTGACTGGTTCAAGTAAGAGGGATTTTACACTTCTTGAGACTCTTCCGCCTCCTGATAGCTCGATCCTATTCGGCAAGTATTTTGGACCAGAATTGTGTAGAGCTTTGTGTTGTGCATGCAACTTTCATTTGAATCCTGGCTTCGACAGGGAGACTGTTGCTGGCTCTCTGTGAAGGGGAAATGCGATCATAATGTTGTGTGCCTGTTAAGAGTTTTAGTGCTGCATTCATTGTCACTTTCACTGGGGCTAGGTTGGCTTTTGGTAGGCCTAGATGCGTAGCATTCCTATATTCCAGCCTAGTTAGCACTAGAGATAGAGTTTCTATTTTGAATACTCCTGGATATATGAAGGGTTTTAGTTTACTGAGAAAGTGCAGATGTAGGTTGGTGCTTCTGGGTGTGGCTTGTATGTGAGCTTGCATGTTCAGATTTTAGTCTAGTGTGATGCCTAGTCATTTTACAGGTTTGCAGATGGCAGTTTAGCGAGTTGAGTTTCTGAGACCATCGTTGAGGTTGTTGGGGTCTGAGGGGTTGGGAGAAAATTCTGAATTGGTTTTTTTTGCAGATTTAATTTTAGATGGCTGTGTACCAACCATACTTGTGTTTTCTGCAGGGTATCATCTAGTCTCTTTGTATCCTCTTGAGAGGAGAGTTTGATGTATAGTTGAGAATTATCCATTTACATGTGGTGCGAAAATTTTGATTGTAACAGGATTTCAGTGAGTGGTTCCATGTAAAGATTGAATATCATTGGTGAAATTGTAGATTCTTGAGGAACGTCCCTGACAATGTCTGCTACATCCGATACGGTGTTGCCGATTTTGACTCTTTGTTGATGGTTCTGCAAGAAGTAGGTGTGCCAATAAAAAGACGGCTCCAGTAAGGCCCATTCTGATTTCAAGACTTTCCCTAAGGCGTTTGTGGCTGACTGTGTCAAACGCCGCAGATAAATCCAGAAGTATCATGAGGCAGGATTCGTTTTGGCCAAGTGATGTTTGTATATCATCTAGAATGTTCATCATGGCAGCCACAGTGTTCTGTCCAGGTCAGAAACCAGATTGGTGTCTGTCTAGTAGGTCAACATTCTTGATGTGTTCACATAGCTGATCTTGGGTGCATTTTTCTATGAATTTCATCAGGAAAGGCAGACTTGATACTGGTCGGAAGTTGTTCAAGTCATTCCGATCAGTGTCCATTTTATTTTAATAGGGGCGATACTTGGCCCATCTTCAGTCATTCTGGGAGGGATCCTTGTGGAAGAACAAATGTATAATCCCCAGCCAAACAGCCGTCTATGATGTCTCTGTGACAGAGCGCAAGGGATTTAAGAATAGATGTTGGTGCAACTGCAGGAAAGGACAAAGGCAACCTAGAAGTGAACCAGCATTGTGTGTAAGCTCTCACATATCCTGCATAGGACATCATTCACCATAGACACAGTCTCCAAGTCACAGACACCGGTGAAACATGCCACACTCAGTACTAAATAGCCATGCCTTGGAGACAAAGGAGACAAAGTAAGGACCTTCACTTATTGGCATGGGGTGCACAGAGTATATGAGGGAAGGGATGATGCACGGCATCCCCTTCAGAAGTAAAGGTTAAAAAGTGTGTAGCGCTGAAACTATGATCAGCCACTAACAACTGTCAGGAACAGGTTGTGTTACACTTGAACCGTAGCATCTATCCACATCAGCGCTTGATTCCATCAGCCAGATTTTCTTGACAGTGAAAATGAGCCTGGTGTTCTGGCTCATTGTAATTCCAGGCGTGGGTATACAAGGACAGCAGTGATTGTCCGGAGTGGCATCTCACTGGGGATACTGGTCCTGCCGAATAGTAATGGACTCCAAAGTGTCACTCTGCGAAAACTGCACAGAGGTAGCTGCTTAGGCTAAAATGGAAAAATGGCACTTACTGGCTAAATGAACTACAGCATCATACTCAACCTGAGTGACTAGAAGAGGCCAGTCATTTGGAGTCAAATTAGACACGTAAATTAAGTAAAACTAGATATTTTTGGGGTGAATCGAAAATCTCATTTGTTCTAACCTCATTGACAACTACATGCCTTCTGCTGAGTGCACTGATATTTTGGTAGCCACTTTTTCAGATGGGCAGAAGAAAAAACCTGTTCCAGAGAGATTTAATTTGATCTAACAAAGAATATTAAAGTGAGACATCCCCGCGCTTCGATGTGAGAGAGCTAGGTTGATAACATTCATCCCGAAAAAACAGACTCATTGCAGCCATCATTACCGGATTTCCCCAGCAAGGATCATCTGAGCAAAGGATTCATTTTTTAATACTTTCTCAAGCTGAAAAAATGCAACAACAGGTGAGGTAGATCAGGAACTCCAAGATTCAAATCCTTTCAAGATTGCACTTACATAATGTGCGATTTTTTTTTTTAGATTATGGCACCTTCATTTCCCTGCGAGATACATTTAACCTCTTTAATGCCTGCTGAAAGCTGAGAACCACTGTTACCATGTTTTTCAGATTAAATTAATCCTGCAAAGACTTCTTTTTGTGAAGCATCGGCACCCAACCTCAAAGTACTTGATTCCTGCTACTATAGTATACTGTTTGCTCATATATTTTGACTTTTCTGTAATTGTTGTAGTTTGCATGGTAAATATAAGTCCCATGATTGTGAATAGTATTAAACTGCTGTTATAAATAAAGCCATGCTTTCATTAAAAGATAAGTATGTACGATTCACTAAGTAATTACACCTGCCTGAAAATATCCTGCTGAATGACACTGTGCATATCATTTAAAATGTCATCTTACGTCAAGCAGTCTGCAACCAAACTTGTGTCCTCAGACTCATAGATATTTATAATTATGTAGGTTGGCTGGTATTGAGGAAGGTAAACAGGACATAGTTCTGAATTAAAACAAAATCTTTGTCTTTTAGAAGCATGGGTAGAACTTAACAAAGTCAAAGCTTCCTTATTACGTTCTATGTGTTCACTTTCATTACAATAGTGAGCTAGTTCTTGGAAGCGTAGCTGAGAGAATGTGGTAGTTTAATGGAATGTTGGTGTGGAAGTGCTGGGGCTAGCCTGGCTGTGATTGACGCATGTGTGGTGGGTGCTGTAGAGTGCCACCTGGCCTCTACATAGAGTAACACCATGCAGCCCGCACCAGGAGCAGAGCTCGGCCAAAGGAAATAAACAAAGGGGCTGTGGACCAATATTGGCCACACCCAGTGAGACAGCAATTAAAAAAAATGTTTCATCCAGTACTTGTATACCGCACGAATCACCCCCGAAGGGGTATCTTGGTACTGGGGGCCTTTGGGAAGATTAGGCGAGCTATTGCCCAGAGTCGCGTAGTGCTGGGCCGACCCCTGCTGCCGTAGCCGGGGATCGAACCGTGATCCCCAGCGTCCAGCGTCAGTCGCCCTGGCCGTGGAGCCACACCTCTCCCGCAAAAGTAGTACTGTATGTTTTACTTCGTACTGTGCCAGGTCCTTGCCCAAGCAGCCTGCATACTTCTACAGTGGTGACAAGACTATCACCCAAAGCGCCTCATTCATCTCGCCTGCGGTGCCTTGCCATGTGTGCCTGCGATCTGGGTGGAGTGAACATGCCCCCCCTCTCAGCAGCAGCACTTAAGCTCCCAACTGCCTCCTGCACCGTGCCACAATCTGCTCTGGCATTGCTGTGCCCTGAGGGAGCACAAACCACAAAGTGAAACCCTGCGTTGTCCACTCTACTCGCCCTCTGAGGTGCCTGGACACTGAGGCCCAAGAATAGAGGACCAGTCTGCAGTCTGTCAGCAGCCTCCTGTGCTCCCATCAGTATCCCGAAGGAGCCCCGCCCTAGCTGTATTCGGAGGTCCAGGGAGCTTCTCCAGCAAAGTTTCTCCTCAACACCACCTGGTGGCTTATTTCAGGTACTGCACAGACTGCTTAGCTAATCTTCTCCTGCTGCTGTGAGCCAAGGACTAAAACAATCCATCGCCATCCTTTGCCCCTAAACTGGTGCAAGTCGTCCATCCTTGCATCCTGGTTTCAGCTGGACCCGTGCACCAAGATCATCATGACAAAAACCACCATCTCAACTGTGGACCCTGAGCAAAGCATCCACACATGTGTATGACAAATCAGATGATCAGAACACAGTGAATGCGGCCCATCTACTGTCACATAGCCATAGCTCAAAAGCCTCCCTGACAGCTCTACCACCATTGGAAAAAGGCCTGTGCACACGTCTAGAATATTATGCAGAGTAAGTACTCTGTCTAAAGATCCAACAAACAAATACAAACAATGCAAATACTTTAAGAAACAATAAACAGTTCAGAAGTTCTTTTATGTTCTTCTTTATTCATGAAAGGTTGCCCAGCCAACACGTGTTTCGTCTGGGAAGTAAACCCAAGACTTCATCAGGACTGAAAGGATATGCAATAAGGACAGTGTCTAAGTCACTTGTATATTACAGTGATCACATGATACTGTACTAGGCGACAACTGTGAATGGGTGAACACCCTTGGTGAGCACATCATGACATGATAATGTGTATACATATTCAAGGTGTGGGGTGATAAGTCCTGGTGACTGATCCAACATAGTCATGTTAAACACAGGTGATAGTGGTGCAGTGTGCCTTGGCTATGGCTATGAACATTGCATTGTGTTTTTTATGAAGAAATCTGATGAAAAAAGATCACATAAAGAAATAAAAAAGAAAAATAATTTCTTACAAGAATTTGATGACTTGATTCATTCGTTTGGGAGATCATTTCATGCTTGATTAGTATTCTAGAAGTTGCACTGAATTATTTTTGCTGTTACACATTGACTTTTAGGTAGGTGCTGTGCTATTGTGTATCATGATCAAAAAGGTATCAGGGCCCAGCCTCTATGTATCCCCACTGGTCGTATCGCTCAATGAAAACCGGGAGCTGTCCATCTGTGTGTGGATATGCTTCTCCGGAATGTGGCCCTCCACCACGAGCGTCATCTTATGCCCAACATGGATAACAGTATCTCAGATCTCAATGGGGTGCAGTGGTGTTTCAAGCTGGACCTTATTGCAGGCTACCACCAGCTCAAACTCAATCCTGCTTGCCATTTTATAACCACCTGCTCTATACTGCTGAGCCTCAGCTTTGGCATCTCGTTAGTAGAGGTGGTCTCCCAAAACATTATCAGGGAGGTACTAGCCGGCTCAGTGGGGACCTCACATAAATGGCGACATCCTCATATTCTCCCGTACGTTGGAAGAACACCACAGGTGCCTCTGAGCTACCCTGACTCTCCTTGTGGAACACAGCCTCACATTAGACAAAGAAAAGTGCTCTTACTTTGGCAGTAAGTGGTGGATCAGAAGAAAGTGGTGGCAGTCTACCGAGCACCGGTGCCAAGGAACGCAGGGGAAGAGAGGACTCTACTCAGCCTGGCCACGTATTGGGGGTGGTTCATTCCGAACCTGGCAACCCTATCAACACCCCTCTGAGCTCTGACAGAAACAGATGGCAAGTGAGAGTGGAACGACAAGGTGGGGGAGGAGTTCCGGCAGTTGAATGAAGCCCTCTTGAGCAATGTGACCATGGCATATTACAACCCTCACATCAACACAAAACTGATGGTTGGTGCCAGCCCCGTTGGATTATGAGCCGTGCTGTTACAAGAGAAGAATCACCAGACGTGGGTCCCAATAACATACGTGAAAAAGTTGAAGCGTGAATGCACTCCAAACTGCCAGTAGCGTATCACAAATACACCAAATTACTCCAATTTTAAGTCCAATTTATTCCAGGTAATCCAAGTTTTCATCTCAATTCATCATGTTACATGGTAGACAATAGTATGATTAGCTTCTAAAACGGCAGATGTGCCACAGGCCTCTTTCTGTCGCATGCCCCATACATTAATCATATCCTTAGTGGTTCTTTTCCCAATGCATTTCGGGCTTATCTCATAGCCCTTCTTCAGGGATTCACTAAACGTTTAAGAAAACATGACAATTAGATTATATGTCCTGACTGAATATGCATTTCATTTCATGAAGCTTTATTCGGTGCATTAAAAGAACAATGACCATAAAAGCACATAAGCAAAAAACAATAAAAAAACAATAACCATAAAATCAAATAAGCAAAATGATCAGACAAATATACAGATAACAAATTTAAAAAATCATGCTATTTCTAAGCTGCATAGACTTACATAAAAACATGGCAATATAAAAGCATTTGTCCGGAGAATTCAGTTCATATATCAATTTCATGGCATCCTCCACAGTAAAAATTGCATATTTTTTAAAAAATTGGTTTTAAATAAACAATCCTCAAGTTCATGAAAAGAGTACAGATTAGCATAAAGTGCAGGGTGCTTTGTTTCGTGTGGCCATCATAGCTGCATGGTCCAACTGGATGCTTTTTTGGTTCAGGGAAAGCCACCAACCCATGAGCCAACCCAAGGCTAAGTCTAGTCAAAACAAACCTATGAGTTGGTTTGGTTACCAGGCTCAAATACAATTGGAAGCCCTCACTTAGCATATACAGGATAACTGAAGTGAGGCGTCCACTTATTGCTGCACGTTTTTGGGCTCTATACATCATGAAAATTTGTTTCATGTCCAACTTGGAATAGTTTCCAGCAGAACCTGGATCAGCCACTATATTGAGTCCATATATAGTTTGAAAACTGTCCACAATATATTTGAGCCATGGTATCTTCAAAAAATTATCCAGTTTCAGGCAATCCCTGATAACAGACTGGTTAAAGGCTCTCTCTTCCTTAATCCAGATTGCATGCCATAACATTAGTGGCCTAAACGAAATCAAGTCATTTAAATGGGCAACCCCAACTTCTCTATGGGTCAGATCAGTGGAGGCTGATGTGGGGACACAAAGCAATTTTTTAACAAAACAATTTTCCTCCCTTTGTAAGGAGTCAGTGTTAGTATAGCCCCATACCCCTGCCCCATATAGTGCGATGGAAACACTCCTCGCATTATATATTTGGATCATATCACTGATTCTTCTGTCGCCGATCTTAGTGGCAAATTTAAAAATACCATAGGCACTTTTCTTCATTTTGGACCTGACATTCGTCAAATCATAAGACCAACTACCATCATGAGAAAAAAGAACGCCCAGATAACAAAATTTGTCCACGTCCTGAACTTTCAGCCCATCAATAAAAAAGGCATGATTTTTCTTAGCTCTGGCACCACAAACCATAGTGTGAGTTTTACTCTTATTAATGACTAGCCTCCTTTTACTGATAAAATCTGAAAACTGGTCCATCAGTCGCTGCAGACCTAACGGGGTCCGGGACAGGAGCACAGCATAAAGCAGAACTGGGACACCTGTACCGTCAATCTGGGGTGCGTCTGCTTTGACTGTTTTCAGGACCCTATCGACAGCATTAATAAACAGAGTAAACAAAAAAGGGGCTAAGACACAACCCTGTCTTATTCTGCGTTTTACTTCAAAGTTTGGGGTACCCTACCCTCCTACCGCAAAACGCACACAGGTTTGCATTCTATCATATAATCTTGCTAGGAAGAAAATGATAGCCTCAGGTGCGCCAAGTTCCAACAGGACTGGCCATAAGATAGAGTGATCCACAAGATCAAATGCGCTGCTTAGATCGGCAAAGCAAAGATATAAAGTGCCTGGCTTGGCCCTGGTATTCTTTCCGATAATTAGATCTAAGTTCAGGCATTGATCAAGTGTACCTCGCCCCTTCCGGAAACCGTATTGGGAGTTTGCCAGGATCTCATTTTCTTCCGCCCACTCTTCCAGCCTAATCAACAGCACCCTACTCATAATTTTTACTGAGGAGTCAAGCAAACTGATTGGTCGGTAATTACTAGCTGCCGCCTTGTCCCCTTTCTTATATACAGGGACAATGATGGAATCACCCCATGTGGGTGGAATCTGGGTTGTAACGGCTGCATTGAGTACCAGTGTAAGTATGGGTCCCCATAACCGTGGTACTGTCTTGTATATGTCGATGGGTACCCCATCTGGACCCTGCTCTTTTCCCCCCTTGCTGGAGTTGATGCTGTTTTCAACTTCTGAGAGGGTGATGTCTAAAGAGACTATGGGCCAAGTTCTTGGTTCGACATCAGTAGAACCTGCCTCTTGAAATATGGCCGAAAAATGGGAGATCCAGGCCTCGCTACCAACATTGGATACAAGGTGTGGTACTTTATCATCCCTAAGAAAAGGTGAATTTACTGTAGTCCAAAACAAGCAGTTATCTGAGGTTTCTGCCGCCCTCATTAAGTTATCCCATGAATCTTGTTGAAACTCCTTCTGTCTTCTAGACAATGCCAATTTATATTCAGATCTTAGATGAGCAACCAGAGTTTTGTCCCTTGGTCTAACTCCTAGGGCCTGTTTCAGTTTGGTTAAGATGGACGTACATGCATGATTAAACCAACCCTTACCCGGAGAGAGCTTGACATTCCTGCTATTAGTAAAAACATCCTCAATTATTTTGATAATTTTGATAAAGTTGTCCATAATAACAACAGATGTGCTACCCGTATTCAGAATGCCTTCAATTTCAACCAAGGATTTGGATATGATCTTGCCCATGACGATTGCCGAATTTTCCCCTTTCTATCTTAACCGTGTTCCATTTCGCCTATGCGGCTCAATGTTGCACAAACTTCTGGTCACCTGCTGTCTACTACACCTCCATAACTCAGTTTCCACAACAATACGGTTGTGATCACTAAGTGAAGGGTCCTGAATTACTCAGGTAGAAAAATTTGTCACAATAGAAGATGATACCATGACATGATCAATGAGGGAGTTAAAATTCCTTCCCGTAAAAATTGGGAATAGTTTGGCCACCATCATCCTTACCAGGTTGCAATAGCTCTAAATCATATGTTGCCATGAAATTATTAATAGCGTCACCATAGGCATTATGCGGAAAATGCGACATGTTATTGTCACTGTTATCTAACACTCCACAGGCCCTAGAGAATGACAAGGGACAAATGGATAGATTAAAATCACCTAACCAGATGATATTTAAAGAACATTTTGCTTCGAATACAAGCTTCACGACAGCTTTTTCTAGTTCCTCAATCACTAGATGTCGGGTATTATTAAAAATGTTGTTATAAAAATGTATTAACATCACTTCGGGGCCATCTTTTTCCTTAACCCACAGAATTTGTGAGTGTGTACCTACCGTTATATGTTTAACAACTGTAAGCGATAGGTTCACTGACAACAAAAAAAGAAAACCACCCTTTGCTCGACCATGTCTAGATTCTAAGGCCTCCACACTATAACAAATAAAACCATCGACATTAGGTTTACTGGTGCACCACGTTTCCTGCAAACAGAGGATATCATAGGACCTAACCAGGTCCACCCAACCTCTATTGTTTTCCTTGGAAGCCCATCCTGCTATATTCCAGCTCACCATAGTTGTCCCCCCCCCCTAATACAATTTTCGGAGGTACTGGTCTGATTACCATGTGCCAGTTCAACAATCTGTTCCAGCCCATCTTCAGCTGAACCTGCAGTAGTATTCCTTGTCCAGCTCTCTATCGTAGGGACTGCTACCCCGTCGATATCTGTTTGCCCAATGCAAATGTCTATCAAAGTGACTGTATCCCTCTCAACATCAGGTACTAACTTTGGCCAAGTGTTGGAGGAAACAATCAGTACCTCAATCATTACTGACTCAGTATCAATATTGCCCCAACACAAATTTTTGTTTAACATATCCCCGTGTGTGTTCAAATTACACCCACTAACCTTTGGCTGTCAATCATTCAGGTCCAAAGTGCTTAAGGGTTGAAATCTATTATGCATTGGAACCTCAAAGGTCGGATGGACAATGGGGGAAAAGGGTCTACCTCTGTTAATATCCTGGGAGGCTTTATTCAGATGGTTATAAAAGTATCCCAAGGGGTGTACATGCACTTTGTTTTCGTCCTGGGTTAAAGAAGCAGCTCTAAGTAAGACGGTTGCAACATGTTGTGGATGTCTAAAGTTTACTATGACACAATCGCCCTTATGGATTTTCTTTGAATCGCCAATCCATTTTACTCTTCTACAACTTAAAATTGACTGAATATGCATTTCAACAATACTTCATATCAGATTACCTCAACTTTCTACTTAACGTTATTCCCGCTATGCGCGATGTAATGCGCTATAACCTTTTGTTTAAACAAGACTCGCCTCAAGTTAAGCTTAAATTGTTTTGCCCCTTCCGTGGGAGGGATCCAGATGGCAACTGGCTCGGACACCTGCCTACAGAAAATGATGGAAGCCCTACATGGCGGGACATAGATCGATTTCCTGAACTGTGTCCGAAGGTGTAACACACTAAAAAAGGCTGTCCAAACACAGCTGTGGAATATTCACCACAAACTCTGCCACACATCCGGTAGGCTCCTACTGAGGGGACTTTGCATAGTCATTCCAGGACACAGTGGAAACAATTAGTAGACATGGCGCACCAGGGACACCACGGGAGAGCTAAGACCAAGGCATGGCTGACAAGGAATGCATGGTTCCCAGAGATGGTTGGACTGGTGGATGGCACTCTTCAGAGGTGTATCTGCTGCCAGATCACCAGAGTGGGAGCTGCACCTGCCCGCTTCCAATAGAAGACCACCTCTTCATCCCTGGACTTACCTAATTATGGATTTCAGCAGCTTCCCAGATGGGACGTCCAATGTCGTCATCTTTGATGACGACTCCAAATACCCTGTGGTCGAGAGGACACAGTCGACAGCATTCTGGGTGGTGAAACCAGTGCGAGAAAGAATGCTTGCACTATTTGGGCTACTGTAAGTAGTCAGAACAGACAATAGGCCCCTGTTTCAAGGCCAAAACCTTTTGGACTACCTCATGAACTTGGGAGTGTGACACAGAGAATTCATGCCACAATGCCCCTAGTGGAATGAGGAAGTCGAAAGATTCATAATTTGGGGACATCTAAGAGGAAGACCTTGAAGCATGCCTCCAAAGATTCCTGATGGCATACAGGCAAACTTCCCACAGCACGACGGGGTGCACCACAGTAGATCTGTTATGAAGCGGTCTGTCTGTGACAATATTCCCGCCTGCTGTCATTGGCAGCTGGTGGCCTTAGACATGGAAGTTACGCAAAGAGACCAACAAAAAAGCCAGTAAAGATAGAGGATTCTGAACACCGGCATTTTGCATGGGAGACACAGTGTTTATCAAGGATCACCACGCTGGCAACAAGTTCCAGATCCCATTTGAGAGGAATTCTTGGGAAACCACAGGAATCCAAGGGAATATACAGCCTGATTCATGTAGGTAAATTGCACTCGCAAAGGGCCAGATTCTGAGAATCTGGCCCTTTGCGAGTGCGATTTTTGCATTTGGTATTCATGATACCAAATGCAAAAATCGCTATGTAAGAATTTGCATATTTGCGTGGAATGGCATTTAAGGAATCTCTAATAGAGATTCCTCAAATGCTATTCATGACACAAAACAAAATAGCGATTTTGGACTTTTGGGGCCGCTATTTACCGACAGGTCAGACCTGTCGGTAAATAGCAAAAACTCAGAAAAATGCTTTTAAAAGCATTTTTCAAAGTTGCATGTAGCACACACACATGTCCTTTGGACATGTGTGTGCGCAACACCTGTCCAAAAGTGCATTTTAGGGGTGCTACAGGGCGTCGTTTGGACACCCCTGGCACCCTTAAAATCGCTATCTTAGTTGCGAGTAGCAAATTGCTACTCGCAAATCCCCATTCATTCCTATGGGCCTCTTGGCCCATAGGAATGAATGGGGAGTATTTGCGAGTAGCAAATTGCTACTCGCAAATAAAGAACATGTAGGAATCGCTATTTAAGTAGCAATTCCTACATGAATGCCGTTTTGCGTGTCCTCAATAGCGAATCGCTATGATTCGCTATTAGGGACACGCAAAACGGCATGTACATGAATCAGGCTGATAGTCACCACATCGTGTCCCGGAGAGACGGTGACTAGGAATGAGTACTGATTCAAGAGGGAGAATAGTGCAATCTGTCCCAACCTGCCATACACACCCAGACTGCAAAAGACCTTGGAAGACAGAGAGCACCCAGGTGAAATGTCACCAGGTCTGGACATACCTGCAGGGGGCTACTCAGGAACAAATTTGTAACACCCCAAACACACCTTCCCATCTGGTGGGTGGTGAGCTCCCCTGGCCTAAACTCAACGAGAGCCAAGTGCACGCTCAAGGGTAGAGTCCATGGGCAATACAACAGTACATCTATAGCCTCTCTGAAACAGAGTAGGATCCTCAGAGACTATGTGTGGAACCTGAATGAAGTTAAGGAGCCCGTCTGAAATAGGGAAATATTTGAGAACTGCCACCCGGTCTCTACATAATGTAAAACTATGTAGCATGCATCAAGAGACTGTGCTTGTCCAAAGGGAATAAAGGTACAACGTGAGAAGGCAATAGTGTTTCTGTGTGTTAGTTCTGCGTCCAGGTAGAGACCGAATAGGAGCCATTGGCACTGACTAACTATGGCCTAACCTGTATAAAGAAGTACGTATTACCCCCAGCCCATGTCTCTCCTGTCTCTTCTATGTAATGAGCCTGCTTTCTGAAGCAACATTTTTTGCAACAAATTGTTATAGAGTCTACATGGAAATGCTGAACTCCTTAGGAGTTAGGGAGCAGCTGCTCCTTACAGTGGAGAATAACTGCTTGGATCTAGTGAAAAGCCTACAGACCAGGAGGAAATAATTTTGGGCCCACCCGCAAATCCTGCAGCTAGTGGTGTTAAATAGAGTTCTGCGAGGAGGGTGGGCAAGGAACAAAAGTCTGCTAGACACCTGAGCAAGAAACAGTAGTCCTCTGGATATTTAGCATGACATTTAGAGAGAAGAAGCTAGATTTGTTTTTATATAAATTTGACATGAGGAGTAGTATTCAGGAGGTTAAGACATTGAGACTTGTGTTCTCTTATTCTATCCAGTTGCAAAGGAGAGAATGCCCTGGACACTGAGATGTGTCTCACTTAGCAGATAGAAGATGCCTGTGTTTTTCCTGAACTTTGGCAGAGAACTATGCGAAAATGCCTTTTATTGTGTGGCCATTCCCATTTTTCATGGACTTATGCTTCTGGTTTTTTAACTTTTCTCAATGGGGTACTGCTTTACAGTGCCCTGTGTATACGTCTTAGCCTCTTTAACATAGTAAAATTTACTAATCCCTAATTAGTATATTTAATTTTCCAGTAAGTATATAATATATGGTGGAGGAACATACTCTAACAAAACACTAAGTTAAATGTCACCTGTGGACTGCACCTCATATTCACTGGGGTGACAAGGAAAATATGGCTTCAGGCCTACATATGTAGCCTGAGTGTTGCAGCTTTTAAGCCTGAATGTAAACATGTCAAAATAACCCTGTTTGATAGGAATGAGCCCTGCTTTTAAATATTAAATAAATCACCCTAAATAGGCCTCATAGCACACAAGGTAGGTGCCTATTATTTAAAAGTGGAACATGTAAGAATGTCATGTTAGTCTGTCCCTACTATGACTAGCTCCCACAAGCATTTTTTACTGTATATGGCTGCAGCTGTTCCTATTATAAAAGCTAAAGTGCACTTAAAATAGAAGTTTTGCTACCTTTAGTTTAGGATAAGCTATAGAGGTGATTCAACCACAGTTTTTAACATTCATCAAAATCCAATTCAATGGTGTAGTGGGATTTGTAATACATTTACACGAAGAGTAACTTTGAAAAAGTTAGACTTTGCCTGCCGGAAGTTACAGCAAAGCTGCCTTTGCCAAGGTGTTAAATACTGTTCTCAGAGCAAAGTCAGGCATGGTAGGATGGTTTAGAGAAGGAATGTGACCCAGCTTGGCCCAAGCAGGCTGATTAAGGAGGGTCCTGGTACTTCACAGACTTGAAAGGGATCAGAAGCAAAAAAAGCTTTACTTTTATACATTAGTGATAACGGAAGACCAGAGGAGCTGTGTCTTCTGATCCCAGGATAAACATTAGCCCTACTGGCTTTAGTATAAGTAAAGGAGGGAGCTGGTGTCAGAAGCAGTTTAGAGTGACTGAGTGGGAGGAGGCTGCTCACTACATGAGACGCACCCTAGGTGAACCACAAACTCCTTCCAGTGACAGAAAGGTTCTGACTTACTGCATTTTACTGGGAATGGTGCATTTATGGATAATAAGCAGTGAGGCAAACAGAATGTGCTGCAAAAGTGGGAGGTTTTAGCACTGGGAACGTTTTGCCCATTGATCAGGCAGGAGTCACCTCTGTCCACTGGCTAGTAAGTTGAGCAAAAGTAGCATCTGACCCGACACACCTCGTAGCACTATCTGGACCTGTGGCCTTACAGAAGAGGAGTGGACCTGCTGTATGTGAGGTATGTCAAGATCTGAAAGGCTACACCTGCACCACTTGGATCCAGGACTAAGAAGTGGGCTGCAGGGGTCAATTGGCTAACCGCCTGTGTGGCCACATGGACTCCAAAAGTTGAAAGAGGTGTTTTCAATGAAGTTACTAGTTGACCAGATACATTTGTCATTGGACTCGGCCTTGATGTTGGTCTCTGATGGAGAGTCCTCTGTCTTCTAAGGGCTGTCTTTGAGGTCGTGGGAGCCATAGACATAAGTGCCTTTGTATTGTTTTTAGTTATTTAAAACCAACAATTGTAGTTATTTAAAACCAACAATTTAACAAGAAAATGTAAAACAGCTAAAAGACGAAAATATAGATGCGATTACAATTGACCAGTTTGAAGCATACAATTGTCAAATCAGTGTGACATAAAAGTGCTTATTCATTACATATTTTCTAGTCAATAATAAAATCAAAATGTATAAAATAAGCTTTCATAAAAACAGAGCACTGTTCTACCAACTCAATCCCTTCACAGCGTTCAGGCAAAGAGAAAGTAAAGTGCAATGTGCTTTCAAATACTTGCATAGATTGTCGGAGTTGCTGCATCAACAAAGAGAGGATTTAACAAATGACACCATAGAGCCGTTGATAGAATGATTTAGGTAATCGGTCGGGAGCCACCTTTTATAAAACCTTTGCTACTAAAAGCCTAAGGGCCAGATGTAGGAGACCATTTACCTACCGGTAACGGACGATTTCGGCCGTTACCGACCGGTAAATGGGTATTTGTGATGTAGGGGCATCATTTTACAGATTCGGGAAATTTACCGAATCGGGAAATTTACCGAATCGGTAAAATACCGAATCGGTAATTTTACCGATTCGGTAAATCCAAGATGTAGGTAGCACTGTTTACAGTGCTACAGGCCTTCAGAATTCGGTATTTTACCACACAATCCTATTGCGTGGTAAAATACCGAATTCAGGTGTGCATGCACATCTGTGCATGCACACCTATGCCATGTGACAGACAGACATGCCCTTAGGGCATGTCTGTGTGCCACATGGCGCACATGCCTGTATTTGGGGTGCTAGAGGGTGTCAAAGTGACACCCCCTGCACCCTTGCTGGAATCAGTATTTACCGAATCGGTAAATACCGATTCGGTATTGCCCATTGATTTCTATGGGCTTCAATGCCCATAGGAATCAATGGGCATTACCGAATCGGTATTTACAGAATCGGTAAATACCGAATCTTAACGATTCGGTATTTACCGATTCAGAAATACCTACATCCCCCCCTTTATTTTACCACTTCTTAAATACCGAATCGGTAAAATTCGGTATTTAAGAAGTGGTAAAATAGAATTACCTACATCTAGCCCTAGATCACTAGGCAGCATATCCTGACATAACAATGAACTGACCTGTGAGTAGCATACACACTGTTCCCAATAAAAATCATAAGGTGCATTCTACGATGTTCAGGAGTCTACAAAACCTAACACGCACCTGTCCAGAACCAACGTTATGAGGTTTGAAGATGGGTAACTTTTATCCCCCAACATTGGAGAGCTTAATTAGTGCCCAGTTAATAAGTGCACTTTGCAATTTCATTGGCTTCAAAAACAAGGGAGATTTGAGTCAGATTCATAAAGTGCATTTTACAATATCAAGCGGCCTACCAAACCTGACACGCACTAGTCCTGGCCAGCCTAAGAAAGCATGGTTGTTGTAGGTCAGTTGATAAAATGCACTGTGCAGTTTCATTGGACTTTAAAGATAAGTCAGTTTCCAATCAAATTCATAAAGTGCTTTTTACATTGTCAGCGGACCTAACACGCACTAGTCCTGACTAGAGGTTGTGGGGTGTAAAGTTGTATGGTGATATCCTCAAATGTGGCCCGACAAGATTGTAAAACAGTTAATAAAGTGCACTGTGAAGTTTCATTTAGCAGCAAAAACCAGTAATCAACCTTTATTCAGCTCATCATAAGGGGGTCAAATACAGTCTGCCACTTTTAACCGCCACCAGACCCAAATGTTGGGAGGCTTGTGAGGTCTCTACTTTTTGTCCTCCAACATGTTGAACTAGGTATATCGACCCGACGGTAAAGTGCACTGTGCAATTTTAATAAGCAGCAAAGATCAAGCTGCAGCTGTTCTTAGGCTAAAATGAAGTGGGCAAAAACAGACTGCAACTTTAACAGCCCTCAATGCGCATGATCAACAACCTAAGTAAGGACTTCCCTGAGAAATGTCACAAACCTGGCTGAAAGCTGTGCATGCACTCCACTCAAACATGCAGTGATAGCTTTGTTGCATTGGTTTCTGCCCAAATGTTGGAATGTTGGTTTTAGCCAGTAACACCTTAATTTTTTCAAGCTAGGGCAAAGACAAACAACATGCATTAGTGTTTCTTACTTATAATTGCATAGTCGACAGTTATAATCAGCAGAGCCTTTTAAGCGCCCATATTTGAATGGTCCCAGGATGCTGTTTCCGGTCCAGGGAGGACCTGACCTGGCAGTTCAGTCTGAACTGTTCCCATGGGACACAGGGTCAAGACTGATTGCATTTGGCTGGGTCCAAACTGGGGTGGCTTAGTGGGCAAAAGAATGATGGATTTAACCCAGATCTTTTGACTGGGGGAGAATGTTTGCATTGTCAGCATTCTGTCCATCATTTGTTTACTGCAACAATAATCAACCTCATGGGGGGCAATTAACCTGAAGTTGATCGGGTGATTGTTCGTGCCTTTTTTATGAATCTGTGTTAATATGGAGTCCCTCTAGTTGTTTGGCAAATCATTCAACAAGATACTGTTCTTTAAAAGTAGGATTAATAAGGAGACTCATTCCTCAATTGCAGATTTACATTTTCTGGTGAGAAAACCATTTGGTCCCAGGGCCCCTTCTGATCAAAAAGGAGCAAGTATTAGATTAATTTTATCTGCGCTGGCCTTGGCCTCACACCATTGATCAAGACGTTTGTGAAGATGACCAGTTTTGTCAATCAACAGGGGGTCGGGGTCGGACTCGTCATCTACAGTATTTTACAGATTAAAGATGTATTCCGTTCACTTAGATGCTTGAATGGACGGGGTAACCTTCGAATTGTTTCCATTTGACAAGTAAAGTTTTGATTGATGTTCAGTTATTTAAAATCATTACATCTTAGAAGAAAAAGATAAAAGGCAGAGAAGAAAAACATACAATAACAGAGCATGATAAAAAGCACCACAATACGATGAAGGAATGTCCATGTCTTTAAAGTGCGGCCTGATGAGTGCAGTCTATTAAAACCCAATGGTGCTTCGTGCTTTCAATAATAAAGCATAATTTATACTTCAAGCGAGCTTGTAATTGAGAGAGAGGCCATGAGCTGCTTTAAAGTGCTTTCAATAATAAAACATAATTTGTGCCTCAGGCGACCTTGTAATTGATGGAGTGACAATCAGCTACTTTGTAGTTCCTTACTGGTGAGATGCGACTGGGTATGATCCAATTCTTCTACTCGTCAGAAACTGAGGCCAAGCATTCAGTGGTGCAAGGAGCCTTGCCGTCTGCTCTGGTTGAAGCGTGAGGACGAAGTGCTTGTGGGCAAAGTCAGGAGCATAATCGCCGGAGCTGCTGAACTGGTGGGAGACGCAATACATCCGGCAAGAGAGGGCAGCGTTCGGGGGGCTCAGCAGGGGGAGCTGCAACCCATGGAGGGATCCGAGCGCCAGGGCCGGCTTTAGCATTGGTGGCTCCTGGTGCGACAATCATTTTTAGCGCCCCACACCCAATGACCGCCTCCTCACCTTCTCTCACTACCACCGGGCAAAAGTGCCCCTCATCTCTATAATCATAAGCTTTTGCTAAACACAGCACCCCTCCCTCAGGTCGGCGCCCCCTCAACAGTCCAGCACCCAGTGCGGCCGCACCAGTCGCACTGCCCTAAAGCCGGCCCTGCCGAGCGCTGTGAGCACTTTAACCCCGTTGACTGTCGGGGGTTGTAATGTAGATAGTTTCTGGACCAATCTCCAAATTTTTGCAGAAGTTTTTGTTTAAGAGGCCTCATATGAGTTCGATCTAGTGTTTATCTTCGTTTTGTCTAGCAATTTCCCATACCTTTGCTCTGTAGGTCGTCCTCGCATTCCAAAACTCCTCCACTCTTGGGGGGCGGAGCTCTTACTGCGGGCTTTTCTCAGGCGCCTTTTCAGTTTTTGTTAAAGAACTCTCATTTTTAGGGATTCGATTGCTTGCTTGCCTACTTTCTTTATTTCCCTCCTAGTCAGCAAACATGTTGAGTAGCTGTTCCATGAACTAAGGACCACAGTGGGGTGAAGGTGGCTTCTTGCCTGTCAGTGTTTTTAGGACTTTCTTCAGTTCTTCTTTTTTGTAAGGGTGTTTGCTTTGTAGACCCTTTTGTTCTTCGGAGGCCACAGACATCCTTCTGGTTGCCAATTGTTTGAGTTTATGAGTGTCTGGTGGCTGTCATTCAGAAAGTTAATATCAATGGGGTATCCCAGTATCATGCAGAACCTGGGGAATTGTGACAGTATACAGAAAGAGGTTCTGACATGAAAGAGACAATTGTTTTTCAACTAAGTGTATCCACAGTGCTTTAGGACTATCAATCAATGATTCACAGAAATTAAATACTGATCATAAATGACAAAACAAATAATACAGAAACACCTTAGTTGAATTCGACTTGGATGGAATGGTCTCATTCCCTCACCAAGGACTCTATTGACTTGAGATGAAAGTGCATGATTGCAACTGTCCTATTGTATTGTACTGAGAAACTTTCAATAACAGGCTGTCCACAATTATGTTTATAGACCTTAACACGACACCACAATGATGTTTTTCAACTACACTCATTTTTTTGGTTGAAAAGTCGACTTAAACTGAGCAGGCTTTCCATGCCAGCACAGACAAATCCATACCTGAATGAAAATCCTATGTCTTTTTATGGATAATTAGATCATATGGACGTCCAATCAAGCTTTTATATATGTCATTCTTGTCAATTGTCTTTATTGTCTGCTGTGTTAGTTTTTATTTAATGTATCAGGCACATATGTATGTAATTTTTCTATGTTGTGAAGCAGTCCTGTGTTCTTGAATATTGATATGTGTATCATCGTATACGATATATGATTTTATAATATATCGGTCACACTTTTGCATTAACAGTGTCAGTGTTATTTGATTTGACGTTTATGGTCAGTATTTCATTTCTATCAATCATTGATTGATAGTCCTTAAAAACTGTGGACAAACTTAGTTGAAAAGCCATTGTCTCTTTCATGGCAGAACATCTGTCTGCATACTATCATTGAGAATGAGCAGATTAATCTTGCATGGTCACTAATCAAGCTGAGTTGGACTTCAAAATTGCTTACCTGGAGATAATTCAGCATGGATTCCTAAACATATTCAACAAAGGAAGAGCTAGAGCTTCTAATATAATTAGAAGATGGAGGTTGGTCTGAGGCACATCTGCCATTGAGGGTTCTGCAACCCAGCGAATTGAGAGTGGGTCAAACCTTTCTCCAGCCTTGTCTTTCTTACATTTCCACAAGGCGATATCCTTAATAGGCCATGTGATGTCTACTTCCCGTTGCCATATGGAAGGTTCCATGTTCCTAGTGGGTGCATATTGAAATCACCTGTCATTATCCACATGGCTTCAATATATTGTGGCCCTAGGCTTTTATTCGTTATTAGCATTTCTCCTGTGGCAATTCTTTTCTTGGGCTGTTTTGTATTTATGTAAATACTTCCAATAATAAATAATAAAAGGAGGTACATTCCTGAGATACACTTTATTTGCAGAAGTAACTTTCACAAAAATATATGCCCGCAGGCCGCGCCCAAACTCCTTTAGTACGAGATCCAGGATTTTGTGTATCAGAATAGGAACACTTCCAGAGGAATTACCTCCTTTGTCAGAAGGTTTGGCTGCTGTGAAGAATTCAAAATGGTCCTGCCACATTCTAGCCACAAACTGCCATGTCTCTTGCAAACATACTATGTCATTTTTAATAATTTCCTCCATAGCTTCCGTGTTTGACATAAGGTCATTTAGGCCTCGAATATTCCATGAGCAGAATTGCAGTCCAATAGTGTGATGGGAGGAGGTGGTTTTGTGTGGGATAGTATTATCTTGATTCACATTCTGGGTTATTTCCTTTCAGTGCGAACTAGCTGATAGCCAGCATACTCTTTTCTGACAGAAAGATCCTTCTTGACCTGAAACGGCTCCATTTCTGACCTTGGGATGTGTGCCCTTTGAACAGCAAATGACAGATTCCTGCTGCTGATTCTGAATACCTATTTTGGCCAGGATCCATGGATATTTTGGTTTTGTCACTTTGCTGATGCCAATCCCCCATTCTGCTAGTATTTTAGAGTGCCCCACCAAACATTTTGCTATCTCAGCAGTGGTTGCTCCTCCGCAATGGCAGAGGAGCGTCGCCCCACTGTCTGGCTCAGAGCCCACAAATGTATTATAAAACGATGTACTTGCATCATTTTATTTTGCATTTGCCGGCTCTTAGCCAGTTCTGTAGGGAGGGGTGGGCCTAGGCATAGGAGGGGGGAAGAGGAGTGCTACGTTCACTTCACTCCCTAAGTGCTCATGTGCATTTGGCCGGCCATCTCAGGGCGACCAAAACACACATGCACACCTAGGTTTTCTCCAGCCCAGCTGCATTGAGCAGCCGGACTTAAGAAACCCCCATAGACTCCCTGATCTGAGCATAGCGTCTTTTCAGCGCGCTCAGATCAATCCCTCCTCTGCTCTCCAGCACGGGGATTGGATGGGAGTCTGTCCCAGGGGCTGCTGTGACCTAGGAAGAGGAGAGGCGGGGAACGCAACGCTGTAGGCGGCTGGCAGCTAAAGGTAAGTTGTTTTTCTAAATCTATTATTTCTACCCCTCTCCCATACGACCCCTCCTATGCTCCCCCTCCCGCCCCGCCACCCTTTATTTGTCGCAGCCACCACTGTATCTCGGCTTCTCGGAAAAGTAGTTTAGTTGCCTCCTTAGGGCAATTCTTTTCCCCCGGGATAAATGCATGTAATCAAGATCTTTGGATTCTAGGAGGTCCAGGCCAGGAAGGGTCGATAGGAGTTTAAGTAGATTATTTATGTTTAAAATACCTTTGTGGCTGCAGGAGATTTTTTCCGGGTGAAATATGAGAGCCGCCTCAAGGCACTCTGCAGCCTGCTCACAGTCTTGCTTTACAGGGACAGGTGTGTTGTCCAAGTTTGCCTTTCTGCGCCATGCTCCTTCAACAAGCTAGCGGTATTATGGTCAAGTATACCTTCTAGACCCGGATAAAGTACAGAGAGCTGTTGAACATTTGCCAGAGGGGCATTGGGGCCCAGACTGTCAATCCAATCAGGTTGGACTCTGGAGTTTTTAAATGGTTTTGTGCTTATCGGAGTAAATTAAGCAACCGTTGCTTATGGAGTGCTATTGATGCAAGCTGCCTGTGATGAATTTTGGTCTGGACACTCCCACCTTGCTGGAATGAATGCATTGTGACAACTGGTGCATACTGTACGTTTCCATAATGTTCTGCAGGATAGATTTCCCCTCTACATTCCTTTGATTGGCATTTAACATATTTCTAGGACTGGTCTCAGCCCCAAGGTTGTAAGGGATTGGACCAACAGTGGTTTCCTCTGTCTAGGCTGCGGTGGTCGTCATAATTTTTGAAGCACTGACTTAATGACGTTTTGCCTCATCGCCCCCTTGTTCTCTGTGAAATTGCTCATTCTGCTGCTTGGGACAATTATTTAGTCTTCGAGAGGAGGTTGTAGCCCACTTGGAATAATACTGCAGTTGCCCGATAATTTCTCCTTCATTGGATTTATATTCGCCCTAGCATTGTTATGTTATACTTATTTCTATAGCACGGAAATCACCCTTGGGCATCTCGGCACTTGACTAGAAATTTTAACCTGAGACTAGAGATCAAGAGTATAATTAAAATAGGAATGCTTTTAGATGTTTCTTGAATGTGCTGTAAATAGAGATTTTTTTAAGGGGAACAGGTAGCTCATTCCAATATCTTGGAGCCAGATACGAGAATGATTTTCCTCCAGTGCGGCTCAGCCTTATACGCAGCACTCATAGAAGACCAAGAGCCCCGGACCTGAGGTTTCTGTTTGGTACATGTTTGACAAGTCTCTTTTGGAACTATTGAGGGCTCTTCCATTAAGCGCATTGTAGGTGAGACAGCAGATCTTGAAAAACGATATCTTTCTCACTGAAAGCCAATTAAGCTCTCGCAGTAGGGGAACCGAAGGAGAGCCGCTGGGCGATTCAGTACCATCCTGGCCGCAGTATTCTGAATCACCTGCAGTTTGCTTAGCAGGGTCTCTCCCACTTCTGTCAACAAGGCATTGCTGTAGTCCAAGCGGCTGATGACCATAGCTTGGACCAGGGTTCTGCGATGGTTCATGTGCATAAAGGGAAGGATTTTGCAAAGCACACGCAGGCTGTAATAGCAAGAGCTAATAGTGGCGGCAATGTGATCATTTATGTCGTCCGATGTTCCCAGAACTAGCCCGCCACCCTTCTATACCCTCAAGATGGCTGCTCACTCCACCGGCCGCCTCTGGGGTCATAGTGCCTTCTCACCGCCCAGCGCCTCAATCGGCTGAGTATGATATGAGTGGGGGGGTTACCAGACTAACAATTTTAAAATTTCAGGGTTGATGATTTTAAAAGGGTGCAAAAGGTGCAAACTAAGCAGTGCAATATAAAACAAAAACTCCCGGCTTTCCGCCTAAGGAGATTCTAGTGTAGCACTGACTCGATCATTTATGTCGTCCGATGTTCCCAGAACTAGCCCGCCACCCGCCCTCATTGGTGTACGAAGTTTCAACACTGGGTGTTGGCCTGGAGTTATAATTACTTGATTTGCACTCCTTGACTAAATCTGACATAATCCCTGGAAGGGCCAAAATCTTTTCCATAAGAATTGAGCAGCAGCAAGGGTTGGACGGCTTGCCTGATAGTTGTTGAGCTTTCACAATCAGATAAGTTAAGTTGCCTAATTGAGTATGGATGCTTTTGACATAATTCCTCAGTGATGGTAAAATGAACATTTGTGTGTCTAGTTTATTAGCATTCATTATAGCTGCCTGGGTCATGGTTGTCAAAGTGTTACCCATAGCGGTCCACCAGTCCGATGCATTCCCCCCGGGTCCATTGCGTTATGACTGTGAAGATCGTGGATAGTCTTTTCTGAATAGCATATCTTATTTGACAGGAGGTTTTCGGGGATTATCACAGATTTGGGGGTGTGGTATGCTATTGCTTTAAATGCCCACCTACAGCCAGTGATTCATGTGGGCGTCTGATTGAATCTGACAAGGATTGGTCTTGAAAAGGGGTATCAAAGGGATCCATTTAATTGAGAATCTCCTCATCTCTAATATATTGCTCTTCTAGATTGATATGATGCACTCTATTTGCATTCAGTGAGGAGGGAGACATGTGTGCCATCCCATCATTGTGCACCTCTGAGTTCATAACTTGTAATAGATCACCGTTGGTCATACTAAGGGAGCTAGTAATGTCGGTGTCCAATCTATCAGGGCTTGGTCACTATTGACACTGTGAGGGTTTGTGGATTCAGCAGTTTTCTGGAAGAGTTTCTCCTTTACCACTAATATTCTTTGTAGGGACTTAAGCATTTAGGCAGACTCTATTTTGATTTCTCGAGATAGAGGCATGGAGGTTTTGTTTGCTGTCACACAGCCAAAGAATTTGCAACTTGGTGGTCAGACATACTGCCCACACAGCTCAAGTCTCTTCTTGGGATGATTCCCTTTTTCAAGTCGACTTTTAGGGCCTCATTAGGATGACGGGCGGACTATGCCCGCCCGTCATCCCATCGTAAATCGGGACTGCCCGCCATAAGGGCGGGGGTCCCGGGGGTGCTATTAGGATGTGCCCGCCACAGTGGCCCCCCTTTTGTACCGCTTTGTTCGCCATAAGTGTGGCAGGGTATGCTCAGACGTGAGTCCCTTGCTCACTTTGCCACTGGATTCAAGCAAGCCGGGCTGAAGACGGCTGTGATGCCAGAAACCGGTCCTCGGAAGCTTGTTTCCGGTCCAGGGAAGGCATGGCTTGGCAGTTCGGGCTGCACTGTTCCCATGAGGCACAGAGTCAGACTGATTTGCATATGGCCATGTCTGAACTGGGGTGGCAGAGTGGGCTAAAGAACGGTGATGGATTAAACCCAGATCTTTTGACTGGGTGTTAGTGTTTGATTGGTTCAGATGCTCCGTCCATCACCACCACCCTTTTGTACCGCTTTGTTCGCCATAAGTGTGGCAGGGTATGCTCAGACGTGAGTCCCTTGCTCACTTTGCCACTGGATTCAAGCAAACCGGGCTGAAGACGGGTGTGATGCCAGAAACCAGTCCTCGGAAGCTTGTTTCCGGTCCAGGGAAGGCATGGCTTGGCAGTTCGGGCTGCACTGTTCCCATGAGGCACAGGGTCAGACTGATTTGCATATGGCCATGTCTGAACTGGGGTGGCAGAGTGGGCTAAAGAACGGTGATGGATTAAACCCAGATCTTTTGACTGGGTGTGAGTGTTTGATTGGTTCAGATGCTCCGTCCATCACCACCCCCTTTTGTACCGCTTTGTTCGCCATAAGTGTGGCAGGGTATGCTCAGACATGAGTCCCTTGCTCACTTTGCCACTGGATTCAAGCAAGCCGGGCTGAAGACGGCTGTGATGCCAGAAACCGGTCCTCGGAAGCTTGTTTCCGGTCCAGGGAAGGCATGACTTGGCAGTTCGGGCTGCACTGTTCCCATGAGGCACAGGGTCAGACTGATTTGCATATGGCCATGTCTGAACTGGGGTGACAGAGTGGGCTAAAGAACGGTGATGGATTAAACCCAGATCTTTTGACTGGGTGTGAGTGTTTGATTGGTTCAGATGCTCCGTCCATCACCACCCCCTTTTGTACCGCTTTGTTTGCCATAAGTGTGGCCGGGTATGCTCAGACGTGAGTCCCTTGCTCACTTTGCCACTGGATTCAAGCAAGCCGGGCTGAAGACGGCTGTGATGCCAGAAACCGGTCCTCGGAAGCTTGTTTCCGGTCCAGGGAAGGCATGGCTTGGCAGTTCGGGCTGCACTGTTCCCATGAGGCACAGGGTCAGACTGATTTGCATATGGCCATGTCTGAACTGGGGTGGCAGAGTGGGCTAAAGAACGGTGATGGATTAAACCCAGATCGTTTGACTGGGTGTGAGTGTTTGATTGGTTCAGATGCTCCGTCCATCACCACCCCCTTTTGTACCGCCACAGTGGCGGGCACATCCTGTATTTTCAGCATTGTGGTGGGCGGTGCTCTCTGCACCGCCCGCCACAATGCTGAAAATGCACTTTCACATTGTCATTTACAAAGCGGCAGGCCCCGTGCGGAGCCTGCCGGTTTGTCAATGACAATGAAGGGGGGGTACCACAGGTACCCCCCATGTGCACCCCCCACCTACTTCACTCTGCGGGCCCGCAGAGAAGACCGCATGCCTTTCTGTGGCGGCAACGCCGCGGCGGAAAGGCACTGAAAACCACACATCATAATATGTCTGGGACACCGCCACCATATTATTCTTTTTTTTTTTTGTAAAAGTTTTATTTTTGAGAAAAACAGGAAAACAAGAACGGCCACCGAGGTGCCACACATTTCCCCACGCAGGGGGTACATTCCGGGACCACGAAACAGCATTTTCTCAAAAAGGACACATGCAAGCAGGGCCGAAATCACACCCTCATAGCCACACCTGCGCGTAGGGACAGTTCTGCGAGGCCATCAGCAGGCCTGAGTGTCGTAAAGTCCAAGCAGGAATGCTGTCCGGTCCATGGCCCACACGCCCAAACTAATGAAGCTATGGTCCCAGTTACAGGCACCCCGGTGAGTCGTGAACCAGGAAAGTAACACTCCCTCCCTCCGTCCCCTCCCAGGGTGGCGACACCATTCATACCAACTCACATTCTATCATGCAGACTAGACTTGAAACAGGTGGAGTGACCGCAAGGACGCAGGGCAAACCGCTGAAGGCAACCCCTTAGAGAGGAAGGCAACCAAGGGACCCCACTGATAGCGAAAGTTCTTGAAATTGCTGAGAAAGATATCCGCCATTCTTTCCAAACTTAGGAGCTTCCAAAGTCTCGCGTGCCACAAAGAAATTGCCTGCGCCTCCTTCTGTTTCCACGCGGCTGCCAGCGTGAGCTTGGCAGCACCCAGACACAGCCATAGTATTTTCTTGTCTGCCCGGGTCTGATGTTCAAGGTTGGGGTCACGCAGGCCCAACAAGACAGAAGCCATAGAATCCTCTATGGGGTACTGGAGAATATCCCTAATGTGTGAGAGGATTTCCTCCCAGTATGGCCGGATCGCTGGGCAGTCCCACCAGATGTGGCGGAAATCCCCGAGGGAACCACAGCCCCTCCAGCATTTATCGGAGGTGGCCGGGTAGATGCGGTGAAGCCTGGTCGGACATAAATACTATTGCATAAGGGTCTTAAGATGCGCTTCACGTAGGTGCAGCGAATGGTTAAACGTCATCAGATCCCGCCACAGCGCCGACCACTCAGTATCAGGGATATCTCTCCCTAGCATCTCTTCCCATTGCTCCATGTAGCGAGGCCGAGGTGACATTGCCGATTTAAGCAAGAGCTGGTATAGGAAGGAGATGACACCCTTCATTGTGGACGTCCGTAGAAGGAAGGCCTCGAATGGCGACGGAGGCCTCGTAGCCGCCTCCCGTACCCCAGGGGACGTGGCCCAGTGGATCAGTTGCGCGTAACGATAACGGTCGGACAAGGGGACCCCGTAGTCCCTCACGCAATTAGCAAAAGTGAGGGGGTCCTGTCCGTGAAACAGGTGAGTGAAGGCCCTGCAGCCCCCTTCCCTCCAAGCGTCAAAGGCTCCCTCACGACCTGCCGGCGGGAAGGACGGGTTAAAGTGCAAGGGCGTGAACGGCGATGGGAACGTAGTCCACCGTTCGTCCGAGGCCAATGTGTCCCATACCTTCAGAGTGGTACCCGTGGGGGTACTGATATAGGCGTTCAGGGGGCGGTCCTTCTTCGGCTTCCATGCCAAGTCCCAGACCGATCTGCCAGCCACGCTCCGGTCCATATGCAGCCAATGTTTTTCTGACGATTGCTGCGACCACTCCACCAGGACTCTCAATTGCGCCGCCTTATAGTAGAGCTGTAGATCCGGGAGTCCCACTCCGCCCTCGGACCTCGGCCGACGCAATACCGCGAAGGAGAGTCGTGCCCGTCCCCCCTGCCACACAAAGCGCAATATCTGAGTCCTGAGACGTCGAAAATAATCGCTGTCCAGGGGAATGGGCAGTGCTTGGAATAAGTACAGAAATTTAGGGAGGAGAACCATCTTTACAGCATGGATTCTACCCAGCCAGGACAAAAATTTCGGTTTCCACCTGTCCAAGTCCGCTCGGGACTTCGCTAGCGCGGGCGGGAAGTTGGCCGAGAACAGCTTGCCCACTGTCGGGTCAGGTGGACCCCCAAGTAAACAATGGAACCATCGGCCCAGGCTAAAGGCGTCAAGGGCCGCACGCGGTCCACCGCAGCCTGTGAGAGAGTAAGATTCAGGATATACGATTTGCTATATTTAACTTTGAAGCCGGCCACCTCTTCATATTGCAACAAGATCTCCCTGATACAAGGCAGCGAGTGTTCCGGGTCCGCTACAGAAAATAGAACATCGTCCGCGAAGAGCGTGATAGTATGTTGCTCTCCTGTAAACGGGAGGCCCCGAACTCCCTCATGCTCCCGCACCGCCACCGCTAAAGGCTCTATGCTCAACGCGAACAGGAGCGGGGAAAGGGGGCACCCCTGCCTAGTGCCTCTGGTGTGCTGGAAAAACCCCGACACGTGGCCATTTACCGCCACGCGAGATCTAGGGCCGCAGAAGTTAGCCCTCACCATGGTGATAAATGCGTCCGAGAAGCCAAAGGCCGTCATAGTGTGAAACAAGAAGTTCCAGTCCACACGATCGAAAGCCTTTTCGGCGTCCAGCCCCACCAGGACCGCCGGGATGCGGAACCTGTTTGCTTTTTCAATTAAGTGGACCAGCCTACGGGTGTTATCGTGAGTCTGGCGCCCTTTGATAAACCCCGACTGGTCAGGGTGTATGATTGCCGGCATTAAGTCCTGCAGCCTACGCGCCAAAATCGCAGAATATAGTTTAGCGTCGATGTTGAGAAGCGCTATGGGGCGAAACGAGGCACATTGGGTGGGGTCCTTCCCAGGTTTCGGCAAAACCGTTATCACCGCCTCCGCCAGAGAACCGGTGGAAGAGCCGGTCTCGGCCATGCTATTAAAGAGGGATACCAAAAAATCACAGAGATCGGTAGCGTATGTTTTGTAAAAAACGGCGGTATAGCCATCCGGCCCAGGTGCTTTATGTAACTTGAGATTCTTGATGGCATCAAGCACCTCCTCCCTGGCAATCGGGGCTCCCAACAGCTCGTTCCATTCTTTGGATACCTGGGGGAGAGGCAGGCGCCGCAAGTATTCCCTCTGAGCTCCGGCGTCCAACCAGTCCCCCGTGTAGAGGTCCGCATAAAAGCGGCCAAAAACGGCTGCCTTTGCTTCATCCCGATGTTGTAGTACCCCCGCCGCATCACGTATCCCGCCGATATATTCCCGTTCCCTCCTGTCTCTCAATTGACGCGCCAGGTGTCTGCCTACTTTATTCCCACAGGAGTAGAACTGTCTCCCCAACCGCAGTAGAGTAAATTCGTCCCTGTTATTGTAGTGGGCCCTCAATTTCCCTCGGACCGCTGTCAGGGGTCGGAGGGTCACCCGCGAGGGGTTGAGCTTGTGTGCCTGTTCGAGTTTCGTCAATTCAGCCTCTAGGTCCTCCCGATCCTTTCGCCGCAACCTATTGAGGTGCGCACTGAGGCCTAGGCACGTGCCCCGGACTGACGCTTTAAAGGCGTCCCATGTGTTGGAAACCGAGGTGTCGGACACGGGATTTAAGTCAAAGAAGTCCCTGATAGCTCCCCGCAACGCCTTATTGGAGGTATCGTCCCTTACCACTGAGGCTGGGAAGTACCATTTCCGTTGCCCGGCACCAGACGATGTCCAGCGAAGGCTAAGCACCAGCAAACTGTGGTCAGAGACTGAGATCGGATGAATGGCGGAATCAAGAACATCCCCTCTAAGAGCCTGGCTAAGGAAAATGTGGTCCAATCGGGAGTAGGAGTGATGCACATGGGAGAAAAATGTGTAATCTCGGGAGGCAGGATGGATAAAGCGCCAACCATCGAATAGCCCCATCTCCTCCACCAACTGCTGCGATGAAGCAGAAAACAGCCCAGTATCTGTCCTATGAGCCCCAGAGCTATCCAGTATCTTGTCCCACACCAAGTTAAAGTCCCCCAGAAGGAACAGATGCCCTTCAACAAAGTCGCCCACCTTCTGCAACATGCTCTGTAGGAATTTGTTTTGGCCAGCATTAGGGAGATACACCACCACAAAGGTACAGAGGCGCCCCTGAACGAGCCCCTTCACCATCAGCCAGCGGCCATCCTTATCGCTGCGCACGTCAACAGGCTGGAAGTGCAGCGCAGCGCGGAACAGGAGCGCAACCCCCCTGTGTTTTGTGGACGCAGAAGATCTGTATATATGGGGATACGCCCTATGCTTGAGACGCAGCTCGTCCTTGCGCGCTAAGTGGGTCTCCTGGAGCCCCACCACATCCAACTGGTGATCAGTCACATATTTCCATACTTTCTGTCGCTTTTGCGGTGAATTCAGGCCCTTAACATTCCAAGTCCCTATACTAACAGGCATATTGGAGTAACAGAGCAGAACGCACTACAGTCTCCCCAGGAATCCCCCAACCCACATGCAATAACCCGTCAGACAAACGCATCGCGAACAGGCACCCCAAACCTCTCCCCCGGCCACCATCCACCTGGCAAGTGGCCGTCAGTGACCGCGGCTTCAGACCTCCCCACAGCACAAACTCCACACTCACCCCCATCCATCCCAGCCACACAAACCAAAGAGCACCCATGTCGCCACCCTCGAACCCCCAAGCAGCCCCCCCCAAAGCCCCTCCACCCCCGAACCCTCCCCCCAAACAAAAGAACAATAGGAAAGAGCCCAAGGCAATACAACCCAGCGAACTTATCAAGAAGAAAAAACCCAAAACATTAAAGATAAGGATAATACTCATCAGGTCCAGTAGTCCAAAGTTCGTGAAAGTTCTTCCAGACTGGAGGGTGGGTAGGGGAACCAACTTGATGTCCCCCACGGCCACGGTCCGGGGTGTCTCCACTAAAAGTACAACCATACCCCAGGACCGAGGAGCCGACGCCCCTCCAGCGCCGAACCGCCTTTAGAACCGGTGTCATGCTGCTCCGGAGCTTATTTGGGAATCTGCCAGAGTAGCCGAAGCCACCGCGGCACCCCTTTCCTGCAAGCTGGTATGGTCATCCGATCGCCGCCGGTCCAGGGATGCGCCAATCCTGTGCCACGATGAAGAGCGACGGCGCCTCGGCGACGGGGATGTGTTCGCTCCCTGGGAAGGCGCAACGTCGTTCAAACCCAAAAGGTCCTTTGCCACCTGGAGAGATCGAATCTGTGCTAGCCGATTCTGCCAGCGGAAGATGATCCTGAATGGGTGACCCCAGGAGTAGGCGATGTTGCGTTCCCGCAGGAAGGAAGTCACTGGACGGAACTCCCTTCTCTTCTGCAGCGTAGAGGCTGCCAGGTCCTGATAAAGCTGAGGGTGGTGGTCCCTGAATCGCAGTGAGGTGATGGCCCTGGCCTTGCGGAGGATGCGCTCTTTCACCTGAAAATCATGTACGCAGACGAGGATGTCCGGGGGGGGCCCCCTCCTCGCCTGGGCAACCCCACTCGATGTACTCTGTCCATTCTAATTTCCCGCACATCCTCTTCGTCCAGAATCTGCAAAAACAACTCCTGTACGTAGCCACACAAGTCGCCCGCCTCACCATCCCACGGCACTGCTCGAATGCGGATGTTGTTTCTTCGGGACCGGTTTTCCAAGTCCTCCGTGTGGGCCTGCAAGTCCAAATTCTGTTCCGTGAGATGGATGATATCTTGCTGCAGCTGGTGTACATCATTGGCCACACTCAAATCATGGTCCTCCAAGGTCGCCACCCTTTCGCCAAGTCCATCCACATCTCTCCGCACTTCCCGGAGGTCAGACGCCAACTGCGTACGGAGCTCAGAAATATCTTCCTTGATGGAGGCAAAAAGCTCAGACATAAAGGCCTTCGTTACAGGGGCTTCATCGTCCGAGTGCTTCGACGAGCCACTGGCCCCTGGGGATGCTGGCTGCTGTGAGGATCTAGATGCCCCATCTTTCCCTGGACGCCCCTTGCGTAGCGCATTGGACATTGTGGCGGGCAGCCCCCAGCCCGGATGATCCTCCCTCCTCAAACACTCAAGGCAGGATGCTATGGTATAGGGGACCACTGGGGCCGCAGGTATGGCAACTGTCCCCTCTCTGTCCAGGATGCCCTCACAGCCGCCCCGTTCGCCAAGGCACCAGGCGGCAGACCTTTAGCGAGTATTCCACAGTCAAGGGTCAAGGGGCGCCCGACCCCCGATGGCTGCACCCCGGAAGGTAGAGCGTGGAAAGGCAAGGTAGCTTCCTTCAATCCAGGCGCAAGTGATAGCCAGACAAAATGGCCCGCGATGTCCTCTGCCTGGGTGCGCTCCCAGGGTAGTCGGTGCAGGGCTCCAGTGACAGCAGCCTACTCCCTCTCCGACCCAAAGTCGAGGTCCGTGCTCCCAGTGCCCCTTCCTCGCACCCTCCAGACCGCAGTCCGTGCTGCGAGGCGTCCCGGTCCGCTCACGCGGCCCACAGGGCCGTACAGGCTTCCACGCGCGTCACGCTTCCCACCGGCCGGGCAGGTAGCACCCCGAAGATCCCTAAGCTGAGGCCGGGCGGCCAAGTCGCCGTAGCTATCCCCAGGCCGCGTCCTCAATGCGGGCCGTCAGCGCTCAGCGCAGTCCACCGGCCGGGCCCTTCCCGCCGGCCCAGACTCCACTCGCCTCCTCCCGTGTCCAATGCGGGCCCGCTAGTTGAGCCAACTCACCCCCGCAGCCGTTGTGAGCGCCGCCACCGCCAGCACTCTGGCCGTCCCCCGGGCGGGCGCTGCGGCGTTTCTGTGCTCCGTCGCCTCTGGGCCTCCTCTCACAACTCAGGACAGTATCTCCCCCGGAGCCCACTGGCGACCAGGTCCGGCCCACCACCGGCAAGGAGCGCTCCTCCTCTGTTGGCCGGCGCAGGGGAAAATCGTGGGCGAGTCGCGGGCGGGTCCTTCCTCCTCCACAGCGGGCGCCGCGACCCACCGAGCCGGCCTCCGATCTACGCAAGGCCGGGGCTTCGTAGGCCTCAAAGCGCTGCTGCTGCTGCTCCTGCGGCCGCCACAAACGCCGCTCAGCCCCGCCGATGGCACCGGACCGCTCCGCTCGACCTCGGCAACCTCTGCCAACCTTTTGGAGCCAGGCAGCTCCCCCAGCACCGTGCTATTAGAAGCTGTGTGGAATCGGCGCCGGAGAGGCTCGGAAAGGCGACCTACTTCGACGCCATCTTGGCCACCCGATCCATATTATTCTTTTCCGCAAGGCGACCGGGGCGGAAAAGCGGCGGACGGTCTTTCCGTCCGCCGTGGTCCCCCCCGCCATCCTAATATGGCGGGGGGAAATCTGGTTATGATATCGGGCAGATTGCCTCCGCCAGGCTGGTGGTGGCTACCGCCAGCCTCGCGGAGGCAATCCGCCCAATATCATAATGGACCCCTTAGGGTGGTTTCTTTAAGAGGGTTTTGGACCCCTTCCTGTGATGAGGGGGAACATCGAACATCTTCCTCTTGCTGTGTATTAAAGTTGCCTCCCTCCGCTTTGGGAACATTGTCCTTTTAAATGTGGTACCCGTTAATTGAAGCAAGTTTGTCTTTTAGACTGTGGTGGTACTGTTGCTGATGGTCCTCTGGGTTTGATGGTCCTGGAAGGGAACTACTGCTCGCAAGGTCCGGTGTTTGGATTTTTTTTTTTTTTATAATACTTTCTTGTTCCCACAGGAGGGGAGGCTTGATTCTTCATAGTCAACTTAGTCACTGTAGAAGGAGATCTTTAAAAATAATGCTGTGCTACCAGGTTTGTGGGAGGGGAGTTCCCTCTATTTTCTTTTGCTGAGAATTGCTTTGGCCCTGGTTGCTCTTATTGCGCAGGCTTTTAAAAGTAATGAACTTCTTGTGTGCATTTCGATCACGAAGTCACTAGGGCAGTGATTGATCCTGGCTGAAGTCACACTGGTAGCTGGATAGCCTTTGGGCAATAATTTAATGATCAAATATCCAAGTGTACAATGTGAGTGCCCCCACTAAAAAGAAAATGGCACTGCACGCCCAACCGGGGAACCTTTCCTTCAGATTCTTCCAATTAAAGTGAACAAGAGTAAGCAACATAGATGCAGTCCTCCCGAAGCTTTTAGTAAACCAGGTCTCTCTGCTGCAGGCTGAGGGGAGGGAGACTGGTTCAGAGGTGATCAGGACTGTCCGGATCAGGACTTTCGATGAGCTAAGTGATCAGTGTTTAATAGTCCATAGTCATTTATCCTTAAACCATGACACAGTGATGTAGGGGGGAGCAGCTGAACTGGTGATGGGGAACCACCGTCCCCAGCAAGTCACACCAGCCTACTGCTGGCTGCTTCTGTAAAAGAGGGTTGGGGCCACCAGTGCCTAACACTCATGTAGGCTGCAACCCTGCTGCTCGATCTGGGCTCCTGCGCTCCAGCTTCCCCTTTGGCTCCTGCCCTCCAAATTCCCCTGTGGCAGTGTATAAACTGAAGAGACTCTGGAGACTCGCCGACTGGCCAGTTGATGGGCGGTGAAGTGAGCAATGTGACAAGCGGGTGGGGGCAAGCTGGGAGAGCCCACAGCCTGCTGCCTGGGTACACATGAGGGTGGGAGGGCAGAGGGCGTGGAGGACCTTCGACGTCCACGCTCACCTTCTGGCATGCCTCTTCCATGCTCCTTATGAGTCCCATTCAATGCGTTTTTGTCTCTTTGTGAGGCATCGGCAAGCCACCGGGGTCCTCCTTTCTGATATGCAGTACTTGTGTCCTGGCTCCTGACTCCTGGGACACCTAGGACTCTGCACATGGCCTTCTTGTGACCACAAACCTCCTGGTGTGAACTTGCTTAATTTAAGCTGGATCCCTCACTTCCGGTTCTGGTTCACCAACAGAGACAACATGGCGGGTAAAACCTTCACAGCCATAGAAGTGATTAAGAGGAACTCCTCCGAAATGTCTGAAAAGTTGTGCCTTGGAGAATCAATGGACTTCCAAGATCTAAGGATCTTCAGCAGGACCTCATGCAAACATGCCCAATTTTGAGAGGATTTAGTCAATTGCTTCTTCAGACCTGTCTCACTGGAAGTTTTAGAGCTCCAAAAAAGAGGCTAACTCCTACATTAGAAATATTCACTAGCAAAAGCAATGAAAGTATCTATCCGACAACAGGATTTCAGCGGGAGCAAAATTAGAATTTTTACTCTGAGGGTTTTCAACAAAAATCAATGGCTTCAGTGAGACCTCATCAAGTGAATTTCTGACTTTGAGAGAACTTCACCAGACACAGCCTTCAACCATATCCTACTTGGTGTATCTGATCTCCGCTTTATCACGGTCAGCTTGAAATTGCACCTAGGTCCCAGTCAACTAAGAACAGTGATTTCAGAATGGCATTTCACCTAAAAACTTTAACAATTCATATCTACAGACCCCCTTATTGGATTTTATTTTTGTTTGTAGTTTTTCTTATCATATTTTTCTTAATTTTTAGAAATTGGTTATCACATTTTTATAGAGTTGTTTTTTACTTTTTGGCTGTTTTCGTGTTGCTAAATACTTTGCATACTTTCCTAAGTTAAGCTTTTCTCCTCAGCGCCATAGCTACCAAGGGTTGAGCCGAGGTTTACATTATTGACAGGACAGAAATTTGGGGCTTATTAATTGGGTTAGACTCAAATCCTCCCCAAAAGTGGATTATTGGTTGGGGTGGATGGTAGTCCCCCACAAGTTATAATGCCATAGGGCCGGTAAAGGTTTCAGTAAATTAAACCTGAGCTCAACCCTTGTTAGTTATAGCACAGAGCAGACAGGCTTAACTTAAGAAAATGCATAAAGCATTTAGAAATAACAAAACAGTTACGAAGTTGAAAACACAACACAATAAAAATCCAGCTCCACGTTATAAAAATAGAGGATAATTTAATGAACAAATTGACACCAAAACAATAGAATCCAATAATGGGAACTCTAGATATGAATTAACATTTTCGGTAAAAATAGTGCCAAAACGCGTGAAGCACCAACTGCAGTCATCTGGTTGCACTTGCCCAGTACCTAGGAGCTATTTAAGACCAACAGTGATGGAGCATGGGTCAGCTATAGAAACCAGATTTGTCTCGGTCTGAAGTTTTACCTTATGACTTAGTCTGTGAAATCGAAGTAAAAAATCCTCAGCAGGCAAGGCAGCAGGCTGTTGCACATAAGGTCCCTTGAGGGTGGATAGCCATTGGAAGAGGTCCCAGTGAAGCCATTGACTTTTGGCGGGAAAGTGAAGAGTGGGAGAAATTCAAAATGCACAGCCAAGGAAGGGCGCCCCCTCCCTGAACACCTTGAAGAAGACCCTCATGACCTGGCTCTTCGGCTAAGCAGATCTGCAGATGCCGCATTTTGAGACCCACATGGATGAGTAGCGCGCTTACAATTCCCCTGATTGATTGATTGAAGGAAGGTCCCTTACTGCACAGATTCTTTGAGCGCCTTTGCCCAGTGAAGATTTCTATGTCCGGATTTAGTCACTTGTTTGGAACTTGGATTCCTCCAGCGGGACATAACAGCAAGCTGCAACCAAACAGGGCCACATGAGGCCGTATAATCGCAATGCGACATCCCACTGAAACAGATTTGTTGCTGCATAAAAGCTCTGAGCAGGAGCGACCTGAATCTTTGGTTCAGTGGCAAAGCGCCTTCATCGAATTAACTTGGCGGGTTTGTACCAGTCCTCCCATGATCATTGAAGCAAAATTGTTCTACGTTCCAGGTGTTTCAGGATATTAGGAGGAGAACACTTTGACATAGCCAATGGTCCTAGGACCTCGGTAACATCACTTGCGGGTCAAGACTCAGTCCAGCAGAAGCCACCAGCAAAGTCCAGAACAGGTCCACTTGGAACTGGTTAACTGGGATTATGCAGTTTGATGCAACCTTGTCCTATTTTCGGGGGTCCTGCTGATGTGTTTTAAACCGTACATGGGTACTGTGGTTGCACTGGAAAGAGTCTGAGCTACTAGTGAGCTGTCTCCTTTGGTTTTATGGTGGGCTCAGCAACTGATGCTATGGACTGCTGTGCAGACTCAGGCGAGGAACACACAATCAGGATTTCTGTGTGTGCATAGCTACCAAGTTGTGAGATTGCTCACATGCAATATTTTATGGTTTCAGTGTGTGTATGAGTGACAATCTTCTGTCAAATGTGTTCTACGTCTGTTGCTGTACTCAGATGTATCACACAACAATGAACATAAACTTTAAATATTGATTAATAATGATCTTGCTATGAATATGTAGATTTGGAAAGGTTTCAGTTCTGAAAATATGAAACTGTGAATTCAACATTACTAAATTCTGTGGAACTGGTAGTGGCCTTCAGAATGTCTCAGTCATTCCCATTCTCCCCTTCAACCACTTTGCTCAGTCTCTCACTCTTTTAGCCGCTTACACACTTTTCTCACCACATCTTTTTGAAATCCTACATCTACATGTCTCACATATCATTCCTGCCGAATCATCATGGTTTTACTGTGTCCTTCTGCATGTACATCTACACACACTCTTTCTCTGTCTCTCTCTCTCTCTCTCGCTTTCTCTCTCTCTCGCTTTCTCTCTCTCTTTCCTCAGGTGTAAACACAGCATTTTATTTGCCTTGTTTGGTGATCTCCAAATTTTGACTGCTGCATATCTAATTCTCACGCTTTCACATAAAATGATACTTAAAAATGGTGCGTCTGTGACAAACGCTTGTGCGCTCTGCAGAGGTGCCAAAGATTGGATGAGTATGTAGTCTAAACACTTTCAAAACCCACCAACAGTCATTGTGCGAAACTCTTGCTGGCTTCATTCTCAACTCTAGAAATCTCAAATGTGCACTCCCTTTCATAATCAAAACCTACACAGACACCAAGAAGTTGGTCAGTTCATGGAATGTGCTTTATAAATCACACGTTACAGGAAAAAAAAGTACAGAACCACAACATCTGAAAAAAGCAAAGACTGTTAGGGAATGTAATAAGAAGTAAAATGTAAATAAGAATGAATCACTGCAATGGATTATTTTAAGGGTTTTAGTTGTTGAGAATGTGATCAGGCCTGCGCTGGCCATCAGCCCGTGCTGCAGACCGGGTGCGCCAGTGGCACTGCTGCTTTGTGAGCACTTTTATTCAGAGTTCTCTACCCAACCTGGAGAGAGGAATGAGCAGAACACCAAGTGTTGGGTACTTGCCTCGAAGCTGTAATCTGGTGGAACTCTGAGTGTTACATTCTGCTGAGATGGACGGGTGTGTGTCTGTCGTGAACTAATATGAGGATCATGTTTCCAGCCTCAAACAGCACCATCTTATATGGGCAGCAAAGAGCATGTACAACACCCTGAAATGCACCAGACATATAAATTGTAACAAGCTGGACCCAGAACCTATTTCCATCCCAACCACAGTCACACCTTCTCCGGACACTGTTCTCAATGCTTAGGTCACTGTATTAAGATCAACAAAACAAACTCTCACTGAGAACATGGATTATTGAACAATACTACAGAGAATGGCTGCATTTTAGAGCTGTGAAGAAAGGACGTGCACAGAACCAAAGCAAGGATGTTGGGTTAAATATATGTGTTCAGGTACGTTTTTGGCTTCACTCGCTAATTATATGTTACTTTTTGCCTCATATGTGCAGGCATGGGGGAGGATGAATAGTCCTCATACCAAAGTAGGTGGAGGGTCCTGTGCCTTGGTCATCCATGACGCATGATCCTAGTTATTCATCTTTATATGTGATATATTGTTTATATATGTTCAAACATGAGGCAAATTGATGCTCATATCAGAGGTGACATTAAGACGTGTATCTAGGTCTCTTACGGATATAGAAATCTCAATCTTGGTACAGCTTTATTATTTGTGTTCTGTCCTAAGTTTACAAATAGCTTGTTTTTCAGGGTTAGGGGCTGGAAGGCCTTGCCACACAACATCCCTGATTCTATTGTGACTTCTCTTTTTAGGTCTGGACCTTGAGTCAGCTTTAGCTGTCTCACCAGACTATTGTTTCTTCAAGCATATAATATAATATGTGTAAGACATTGGTTTGCTTGATGAGGGGGCAGAACTCTGCTCAAGAAGAAACCACAATCCTTGTCAGGGTGAAGTCACAAGCAAACACAGAATTAGCTGTGCCCATCCCCCTGGTAGCTTGGCACAGAGCAGTCAGGCTTAACTTGGAGGCAACATGCAACGTATTTGTGCAACACTTCAAACAGTGACAACACATCACAAAAGAATCTCACAACTGCCTACATATAAGTAGCACTCCTATGTTCAGCCCAGCGTACTAAATTTGAAGCTTTTGCTTGGCTAAATTAATTTGCATGTATCAACATTGAAAATTATCCAGTCAAGACGAAATTTCTTTTCAGAAATCATAAGATGATGTTTGGAATAAAAATTGTTGCGTTCCCAAAATATATTTGAAGCTTATTAATAGTATGACCTTGATGCCAGGGCCTTCAAGCTATAGCTATTATTTAATACTTATGTAAAGGCATTCCAAAATGACAAAGCCTTTTTGACATTACTGCTGGCGGTCTGCCTGATGCACTGAGGTGACCATGGCTAGTAATCTTGAATGGTATGGCTATTAATGCAATCCTGTCTAATGTAGTCACTATTACAACCCTAATAATATCAGTTGTTCATGATTATTTTCATTGATCATAAGTAACGCTTATTACTGAAAAGGCTGGAGACCTCTAATCTAGAGCCAGATCAGGGAGTAAGGAAAAAAAATAAAAATTAAAAATTAAAAATAAAATGATAATAACACAATGTTATTATCATTTTATTTTTCCATGCAGAAGCCGTTTTTTGGGCGGGCTTGTCTGTCATTACATCCGCAGGGGGAGGAGTGGTAGGCACACCAAAGTGCGCATGACAGTTTGACCGGCCATCTTGGGTGCACTTAGCATGTTCAAGGTGGAGAACATGCACAGGCTCCCACTTCCTGTATGAGGGCAGGCTGCTCAAACCATTCATGACACTGCTGTCCTGCTGGTAATAGCAGCGTCATGATTTGCTTAGGGGAGCCTGTGTCCTTCCTGCTTCCGGGAAGAGAAAAGGAGGAGAGACGACTGAGGAGAGATGGCGGACGAGCAGAGGTAAGTGACATTTCTTCTTTTTTCCCATCCTCCGTCCCGCTAAAAAAATTGCTGCTTATTCTTTTAACATAGAAACTGGTATTTACTTTCTTTTCTCTGGCAGCATGGTAAGACGATGAGCTACGAGACAATCTTGCATGTAATTTGAAAGGAAAGGATTATGGATGTCATTTTTATTTGAACACATAACAGCATTTAAATACCTGTAAATGAACTGTACAAATATTTAATCCGTTAGGAAAAACACACAAGGCAGATTTTTTTTTTGTAATTCTTTATTGTGATGGAAACAAAGATTTTAATAGGATCAAAACAAATCAAGACATATGTCTGGGTGATGTGAAAATGATAAATATTCACTAAAACCTGATTCTCACACATTATCATTTGCGCCTCCCGCCCCTGGCCTTTCATGTAGTCCATTTTGCTGTAACCGAGCGCTAACTATCCCTTTGCTCCGCAACATCCTGACCCCAAAATAGCCGCTTAACCAGGACTGAAGAATACAAAAAAAACCTCTTGGCAGCAATTAAATGTTCTGTCATCTCATAGCGGACACACAAATGCCCCCCGTGATGTCCTCGGACCGCTTCCCTCTCCCGCTCCCCCACCAGGTCATCTGTAGACTTTGTTGGTGAAAGGAGTGCAAGCTCGTACTTCGCTCCGCAACGCCTGACCCCAAAATGGATGTCTAGTCAGGACTGATCCTAAGAAAACCCTTGGCTGCAATCAATCGGGGGCACCCTGAAGTGAGCACAGGAAACTCTTGACCTCCCCCGAGCCCAGGGGACCGCCTCCCGCACCTGGACATGAGGAAGTTCCTTTTATTGAAACAGAGGGCAAACTGTTCTTATGCTCTGTTTTCACCTGACCCCAAAATGGCCTCAGGTCGGGTCCAAAGAAGGAATCGAAAATAAAACACACGGTCACAGGCAAATTCCTGCCACAGTGTTGCAGACACACAAGAGCCCCAGCCTGATATCCACAAACCGCTTCCTTGCCCAGTCACCACGGTGATCCTGATCAGGACTTGGAGCTCGAGCTGTTCACAGGCTACATTCTGCCTGAACCGAAAAGGGCCGCATAGTCAGGACAGCCTCGATCAATAATCCACAACGTTAGTGCTGCAGTCAATTCTGTGCCACCCTGCTGTGAGCCCTCGAGAGCCATGGCCCACCTCGATCTTGTTTCTGCCGAAATTGAGTCCTCATACAACCAGACTGAACCTACTGCAAAGCCCTGCAGTGCCTGACCAAAAATGGCCGCCTCATTATCATTGGGGATCTATCGGATCTCTGCTTAAGGGAGCCCAGACTGCCAAGGCCACCAAAGATCTACAAGTTGACTCTAAGGTAACCTGAAAAATGCGCTACATCCTTCCTGGATTCTCATATCGTCCAGACTGCGCAGGTGAGCCCCCTCACCCTGATTGCTGATTCACCTCGCTCCTGGGAACCCTCTCCTCTTAAATACAACTTTGACCCCTTACATAGTTATTAACTCTGTCCACGTAGATACCGTAGCCCCACTCCTTCCTGCTACCCCACCGACGAGGCACTGTCCCGAGGGCAGGCTCATTAATTCCCTAACGCAATGTCAGTATTACTGCGACGTTAGCCCGCCACATCCTTATCCTGCACCCCATTATATTCACTGGGCCCGACCACCTGGGGTTTCTCCCCTTAGAATCTGGCCGCATAACTCGTAAATCTCTACAGCCGGACAACAGTACTGCCCCACTCCCCTCCAGAAATTAAGCTGACTCAAGCTCCCCTGCTCCCAATCTCTCCCTGCCCCATAAGACTGCGTTTCAGCAGCCAACCAACCCAATACATATAGAGCGATCTGACACTGCTAGCAGTCCCGTCCGTAGCCACTACCCTCCCCGTCCGCTGTATTACTAGAACAAACCCAGCCCAAAAGGAACTTGCCCCACCGACATCTTAGTTATAATGCCTTTTACCACGACAACCTCCCCCAACCCCCTCTCCTCACCCTACATAAAGCGGCACAGCCTGAACTTCTTCTCGATCACCCTCCCCCCAACGCTCACCCAAAGCGGAAAAAACCCTCAAACACAAACTGATAAGGCAATTCCCTGAATCCCTTTTGGCTGACATATATCACTGTTCTGCCAAAGGGCAAGTTAAATTGGACCTCATCTTTCACACAGAAAGGCCCGGCAATTGGAACTCCACCCTTAGAGCACAACTCCACATTACCAAAACCACCAAGATTCCCCATAGCTGCACTCTATCATTCTCTACCCCCAACCACCTGCCACACTATTGGAACACCTCTGTGACCATCTACTCCAACAGCACAGTCCAGATCCAAGCCAACAATGCCAAACTTGAGGCTTTTGATCTCCTCTTCCCTTCTCTGCGGACTAACAGCACCCACGTAGAGCCCTCCCTCTCAACGCTCCCCATCCACCCAGGCAACCACTCCCCCCAGCAGAACACCCTCCCCATTCCGCCTCCCGCTATCACAATCACCTACGCTCCACCTCTAACCCTGTCCAACTCCTCCACCACCAAGTACAGGGTGCCCCCTCCTGCACTAGTCCATCCTCTGGAACAACCCCCTGGGCAGAACCCCCCCAAACACTACTGGGCGACCTTAATACACACCCCAAGTCTCCAAATCACCTGCCTATACCCACCTGCAATAAAAAACAACTACCACAACTCAACCCCCCTCACCCTACGCCTTATCCTTTAACCCAAACTGACAACACAACTACCACCAGAAGACAACACAACATTGTCAGTTCTTCTCCTCGCAGAGTAGACTCTACCCAGAAGCTTCCCACCTCCCCTCAAGAAGAGACAGGCCGCCGTCTCTCCCTTATTGAAAGCCAAGTCGCCATTATAATACAGGGCCTGAATCACATCCTAACCAACCCCGCGACACTCCATAATCCCCCCTTAAACACTCACTCTACTCCCATCTCCCCATCCCCACACACCCTAGGCTTCCCAAGGCCCCGCTCCCTAGCCAGTCCTCTTGCCCTTTTTCGATCCATGCCCGAGAATGAAGAGAACTATGGAAGTCATGTCCACTGAGGAAGCAATTGAGCTGGCCTCCTCATACACCACCCCCTCCACTCACATCCTGCAATCCACGATTCAGCTAATCACCGGATTCAGATGTGAGCACTCCATCCCGAAACCCCCTAGACCCCCAGCCTCCCTCATCAACATCCCTACTGTTTCTCTAATGACTGAACCAAAAAAGAGACTCCCCGCACTAACTGCATGCTCATAAACTGCAGATCTGCCACGAAACATGCCACAGAGCTAGCAGAATCCATCCTTAACCATGACATAGATATAGCCTTCATCACAGAGACCTGGCTCAATGACTCCTCTCCTCCTATCTTGGATATGCTTGTACCCCTGGGCTTCTCTATCATCAACAAAGATAGAAAAGACCAAAAAGGCGGAGGCTTGGCAATCATTCACAACAACAACCTGTCAGTGACCAACATTGATACCTTCAATTACAACTCCTTCAAATGCCTAACTGCCAACATCAAAACCACTAACAACAATCTACTACACTGCCACCTCCTGTATCATCCCCCAGGCAACACCGTCACGTTCACGGAACACCTGTCAGACCTGATCGCCCACTGCTCTCTCAGAGATAGCAACAACCTAATTCTGGACGATCTCAACCTCCACTGGAATAATGAAAACAGCGCTCCAGTACAAATCCTGAACGAGCTATTACATTCCAACAACCTTATCCAGCACTGCTCAAAAGAAACTCATAACAAAGGGGCAATCCTGGATGCCATCATCGCCCAACACGACACAATTACAATAGACCATATCCTTCGGGTCGACTGGTCAGACCACCACCTAATCCTATTCCACATCTCGCAACCGATCATGTGTCAATCTTCCAGCAAAGACCCCCTACATGGTCAAGAAACCTAACGCAGATCAACACAGCTGACTTAGAAGAACAAATAAGCACCCTTCTGCCCATCTCCCCGGATGGCCTCTCAACTACAGAACTCATAACCCACTACAACACAACCATGTCCTCCACCTTAGACCAAGTAGCTCCAATGAAACTGAAAAAACCCAGGAACATCCCCTCCAGATCCTGGTTCAACAAGGACATCAACGAGGAAAGGAGGCAACTTAGAGCCACAGAATGCCTCTGGAGAAATAATCCCTCCTCTAGCCTTTGCGCAGAACTCAAAACAGCAAGAAGAAAGTACAAAAGACATATCAATAATGAAAAAACAACTTTTTCTGCATCGCACTGGACAAGGCTAAAAACAGGCCAAAAGAACTCTTTAACTTCATCAAAAAAACAAACGTCCAAGCCGTCTACTGCCCATGTCCAAGCCTCCAAAAACTTATGTGACACCTTTGCCAACATGTTTAACGACAAAATCATCAAGATTGAGCTATCACTTGACATCATTCTCCATCCAGCCAGCAAAAACTGTACCCCAGCAATCAAAACTACCTTTAGCGTGCGACCCAAAAAAACCTGGAGATCCTTCGACCCCATCCCTGAAGCTGAGATTCTCAATTTAATCTCTTCCTCCAAGACCTCATCCCACATCCTCGACCCTATACCCTCCAAAATGGCCAAAAAGCTGAAACTCTCCCTTGCACCACTTTGGTGCGAAATCATAAACAGCTCCTTAAAAACCGGCATCATACCAGATTGCCTCAAAGTTGGCCAAGTCACACCACTTCTGAAGAAACCAGGCCTAGACACTAACGACCTGAACAATTTCAGACCTGTCTCCAATCTTCCCTTCCTAGCCAAAATCCTCGGAAAATGCGTTCTCCGACAACTGAGCCAACATATTGACAATATTAATCTGCTAGACCAACACCAATCAGGCTTTAGAAAGGGCGGTAGCACCGAAACTGCAATCCTCAACTTTGTGGATGACATACTCAATTCCCTTAATCCGGACCATTGTTGCCTACTCATCCTCCAAGACCTGTCAACAGCCTTTGACACGGTGGATCACAGTCTTCTCATCAAGGCTCTCAAAGACCGTCTAGGTGCAGGCGAGGTGGTCCTTTAATGGTTCTCCTCCTTCTTTCAAAATTGCTCCCAAAGCATAAAAATCAAATCCTTTACGTTCGTCCTTCTCCCCGTTAACAGAGGTGTCCCCCAAGGATCCGTTCACTCCCCTCAATTGTTCAACATATATATAGAACCCCTCACCACCATTCTGAGAAAAGCCAACATCCCCTTCCATCTATATGCAGATGACACCCAGATCTACTTGGAAACCTCCTCCATTAATGACATTCTAAGACTCAACAATACTGTCAGAGACGTTCAAGAATGGCTATCAGCAAACACCTTAAACTCAATCAGGGAAAACCCGAAATCCTCCTCATCTCCAACAAGGAAGAAAACCCATAAATCGTAGAAAGGCTAAAAAAAATCGATACTCTCAAGGGTAATCTCACCCTGGCAAACTCGGTAAAATCATTTGGTACAGCTCTCTCCCACCTAGCACCACTCAAAACAACCCTCAATGCAGTTGCCAGAATGGTCACAGGAGTCAAAATATATGACCACATATCTCCCGCACTCAGAGAACTAAAATGGCTCCCAGTGGAAATGCGTGCCAGCAAAAGTACTGCCTGCCTCACGCACAAAGTCCTGCTCACAGGAAAACCGGAATACCTAGCCTCTAAACGTAAGAAAGCCGGCCAGGCTAGAAGCCACAGGAGTTCCAACTCCCTCCTACTCATCCCCCTGAAAACACGCAAACAAAAAACCGCAGCCCGCTCCTTTGCAGAAAACGCACCCAAAATCTGGAACTCCATCCCGGTTGACATCAGAACTACCCCCTCCTTTGCAAAATTCAAAAGTCCCCTAAAAGTCCTTTACCACAACCTTTACCTCAACCGTGCCTTCCTGAACTGAAATCCGTGACCCACAAGCCTCCAATCGGCAGTCCCCTGGCAATGCGCACCCACTGCCTACCTCATCCCATCTCCCCAACCCATCGCCATGGTTCTCCGCCGCTCGGAGAAAGTTTCACCCTAAAACTTTGTCCATACATAGAGATTACCTCTAGATCTCTCTACCTCAATGGCGCATCTCGGACCCCTAGACCGCTCTACCCCAATGGCTCACCTCAGACGCTCAGCACATTTGTAACTTTTGAACACTTATGATTACTTATATTTTATTCCATATCCTGTATTTGATTTCTCTCCCTCCTGCTGTAAAGCGCTCCAATGCCTTCAGGCCAGCGCTACAGAAAAATTCTTAAATAAAATAAAATGTCTATGCAAATTTAGTGGGAATTTTAATGGAAAATGCGCTATCTGTAAATGACAGAATGCTACCACACCATGCTTTACTCATATATTTGTGACAGTGTGCTCTACAATACACTGGCTACATACTACACCCTTAACACTTGCCTGCAGAATGTTTGTGATCCATTTGCTATACGTGTTCTTTGTGTGACAGTGGGACGTTTCACAATCCATAAACCTTCAGTGATGTGTCACTGATGGCAGCACCCCCACTCTGAAAATTGTTCCAACATCACTCTCAAAATATGCATGCTTTTCAGTCAAACAAACTTGGGAACTATGCTAAAAAAAAGGGACTCCCCAACAAACACAAATATCCTCCCAAAGCAAACAGGCTTTGATCACCACATTCTACAGAGGTTGGTCGCCCTCCTGGCCAACAAATCACTTCCAATTCATATGAACACAATCAGATCACATCATATCCTTGTGCCCTGCTGCATGGTTAGGGGTCCTTTCTGTCCCTCGTCATCTGCTTATGTACACCTGGCCAACAGGAGCATTAAGGCCCATCAGTGTGCTGTTAATAGGAAAGTCTATCTGAATTATCAACTGACAAGGAACTCATGTCACTAAAAGACTGCCTCTAGAGCATGAAGGCTTGGATATCAACAAACCATCGGAAGGTGAACCCCCTAAAAGAGAGGCAGACTTGCTTTAAATTCTTGAGCACACGCCAGATCATATAAAGTTCATGTAAACAATTTATTGCACCCAGGTTCCTTCCGCGTTCTTTATTTTCTTAACTTCTTTTACCCAGCCAACACGTGTTTTGTCACGTAGGGACTTCCCTACGACTTCTTCAGGGCTGTCTTCCTCTTCCTTAGAAAGGCCAAAATTCACCTCATAACTGGTTTTAATTCCGTCCCGGGGATCACCATCAGTGTTTCAACATCTAAGTCAATCCGTATCAGGTAAATCACGCCTTCATGTACTGGGTCCAATCCCCCTTACGATGAAATCAGAGGTGTTTGATTCCTCTCAGCGAGTATGCTGTTCGAACATTATTCCGGCATGCATGTTCTGTGCTGTCTGTGTTCAGATTGGCGGAAGAAAATAAAGAACACGGAAGGAACCTGTAAGCATTAAATTGCTTACATGAACTTTATATGATCTATCGTGTACCCAGGGTCTTGGGGGCATATCATCAAGGCGGCGCAATAAAATGATCGCCGCTTTTGCGTCCGTTTTAGGGCGAAAAGCGGCGATAATTTTATCGCCTTATCAGCAAAGATATGCTATCACGTATTTTGCTGACTTAGCGCCCGTTACATCAACACCCAGCTTTGCATCGCTAATGAGATGCAAAGTGGGTGTAACACACAGATATTTCCAGGGAAATGTCGCTAAGCGACATTACTCCTACTATCAACCTGCACGCTAACCTGTCCAGCAATGATAAAAGGAGCGCTAACCACGCTCATCGCAGGTTTCTTTACGCCTGTTTTTCCTTTGACTAAACAATGTTAGCCAATGGGTGGTGAATCATAGGGCTGAGACCACCCAGCCCTATCAACAAGGTATCGCCTGTCCCTGTGCGTTTATCGCTGGATTTCCAGCGATAATCGCACCTTTTTGCTACTATCACTGGTTTACTTATCGCAATTGAGATAAGCGTTGCTGATAGCACGCTATCTCGGCGATATAAACCAGCGATAGCCGGTGATAATTATCCTCACGCTCAGTGTGTTTAGCGATAATTATCGCCGGCTGTTGCTTATATGCCCCTAGGTTTTATACTGAAATAAAGATCCTTCAGATCTGTATTTAAGGAGACAGGGTGATTCCTCCTTCCCTTGGAGCACCGCAACTTACACTGGGGCCTGTCATACAAGCTCGTGAAAAATGAGCGCCATAATTACCCGTATATATATTCACCCAATTGTGTTCTATATTGCTTTAAAATCTGTAAATAGATTTTGCAGCATGCCTTGACAGTGTGCGGGACCTGGGGAACACAGCCTCCTCTGAACCCACCCCTTCCGACGGCCGAAGCCCTGTCACAACCAATGTGCAATTTATAATGGCACTTTATTAGAAAGATATTGGTATCGTTGCATCTCAGTTAGCCTTGACAGCTGTTTACGAGTGATTTTTTCCTGCATTTTGTGTGATAAATGGTTTCTAATGCCTGATTGCGGTTCCTAAAAATCAATAAAACGATTATAAAACGGACCAAAGACCAGGCACCCTGTCACCATGTCCTTAGATGAGGCGGTAATGAAAGCAGGTTTCTGTCAGTTTCAGGCCTTCGGGATAATTCAGAATACTTGCTGTTAACATCAGAAACCACAGTAGAAAACAGGCAAGTGGCCTCTAGACTAGATGCGATATGGTCCCCTATAAAAATGTTCATGGACAGTCGCAGTCCTTCGGGAAAACCTCATCTCATAATGGTCAAACTGCATTAGTTCGGTATTAAAGTCCCTGCACTGACTGACTCATCATCCGTGCGCGAGCTCAGTTGGATAGTTAAAAGTGAGTCAAATCAACCATGCTTTTGCGGCCCAGTTTTACGAATCTGATTTGCTCAGCTGATGCCTGATGGCTCTGAAGGCGAAACATAATCATATCAAAAAAGAGGATATTCAACTATTTCTTTTTTTTGCTTAAAAAATATCCATACTAAAACTAGTACTATTGAAAATAATAATAACATTAAATACCAGTAAAAATAAGATAATACCTATCAGCGGTAGAGGTACTAGTAGGAGTGGAGGTAGTTGCAGTACTAGGAGTGGTACAGGACTCTGATGAAAAGCCAACATGGAGAGTTCAAAGAGGATGTGAACAACTTGCTGAATTTCACCTGAAATGTAATCGATAATTTGACAAATATTGTTTTTGAAGTTTTTAAATTTGGATTCATTTTCATTTGTTGATTAAAATAAAAACACGGGCAGTGGAGGTCGTGAGAGGCGCAGCATTGCTGAAAATACGAAACATAGGGCCAGATGTACGACCATGTCTTTTAGCGACTCGCAAATAGCGCTCTATTGTAAATCGCAATTTGCGAGTCGCTAAATGCCATGTACAACAGTGCCCGAGGCACTGTTAGCGATTCCTAATGGGGTCTCAAATTGCATGCCTCATGCATATTAATGAGGCACTCACAATTTGCGTCCCCATTAGGAATGGCTGGCCCTCCCAGGTATGGTGGCCTGCTGGGCTCAGCAGACCTCCATGTCTGGGACTGCTTTTAAATAAAGCAGTTTTTTTAAATGCAGCTTGTTTTTCTTAAAGGAAAATGGGATGCATTTGAAATAAGAGAAATTAAACGTTTTTGTTTCTTTTTAAAGGGCATGCCGTGGTCCCTGGGACCACTGCCTGCCCCTAAAAAATATGTTTCCTGCATTCCCAAAGGGGAAGGGGTCCCCTGTGGACTCTTTCCCATTTGCGAGTGCTTTACCACCCTACTGAAGAGGGCAGTAAATTGCGAGTGTTTTGCGACCGCAATTGCAGCCGCAAAACATTCTGACATAGGCCTCTGACTCGCATTAGGAAGGGACGCCCTTGGAACGACCCTTCCTAATAGCAACTCGCAATTCGTATTTAGCCAGTCGCAAACAAATTGCGATTCGCTAATTAGGAATTGTACATGGCCCTATTAGATTTTGCATGTGCTAACGGGTCGCAAACTCGTTTGCGCATGCAAATTCGGCTCGAACATCTGGCCCAAAGAGTATAAGTAATGATGAGCTAGCCAGCAGTGCAGTGCTTTATTTGTGCAGGTGGTTGCAGGTGCTTTGGGGTTTGAGGAAATAGAGAAAGGAGGAGGGACAGAGAAAGATAGGAAAAGAGTGACACAGAGATAAATCGGGTGGGGAAAAAAACTTGCAAGAGTGAGCAAACAATAAAGGAAGTGAAGGGTGGTGGAAAAAATAGGCATGAGGTGGAATCAAAGCTAAGCAGCCTTTGTATTCTGCCTTTGGTAGCATAGCGGGGGCTCGCATGGAACACTGTTGCCACTGCACTAACTTAAACATTGTGAATTGAGAGACAGATGGCCTTATGTGAGTGGGAACAAGAATAGGTCTGTCTGGGATTTTAAAGCTGTGAATCAGAAGCAAACTAAATATTAGAAGATCATGTGATTGTTAAGAACGTGAAGATGGGGTAGATACGGAGTGGTGGAGAAGCGACAGTGTGGTTAAATCCAAGAGGCCATTAGGAGGTGGTGAAGAACAATGTTATAATGCGAGTCAGAGTACTTTTAACACTTCTATTTCCCACTCTTAAATTTTCCATCCCTTATTCACACCTTCACTTTGGGAATTGTACACTCTTTTTCTACTCTCCAACCCCGGCTCCTGGACATTCTGTGCAGAGCCCCGAAACTGGTCCCAGGATGCTTGTTTCCAGGTCAGGGAACACCTGGCTTGGCAGTTTGGGCTGGACTTTTCCCATGAGGCACAGGGTCATGACTGGTTTGCATATGGCTGGGTCTGAACTGGGGTGGCGAAGTGAGCTAAAGAATGATGATGGATTCAACCCAGATCTGTGACTGGGGGTGAGTGTCTGAAAAGTTTCAGCGCTCCATCCATCATCTCCTGGTGTTGGCTCAGTACAAAGAATTACCACTCTATTGGAAAGCTAAAGTTGTGCCATCATCCTTAGGTTTTTAGGTTTGGGTCAGTCTGATAGAGCGCGCGAGGCCACCCGACCAATAGTTTTCGCCGTTTCCGGCTTCAGGGCCCATATACTTTCAAATCACCATATACATCGATCAGGTGACTTCACGAGCTCTACCAATTTGTGTGTGTGTTCCCTACTATTATTTCTCAGTGCACCCGACTTACCATCCACCGATGCGGGTACCTAATGACCACAATGAATCAGGGAGCTAGCTGTAAAAGGAAAGGCAGCAAAATACAAACCCAACCAATAACATTCAAAATACTGTTTGAAATGACCACGGACAACGGGAAGTTTTAAAATGTTTATCTAAAGTTCATTTGCTTCATTCATAAGGTACATCAATATAAGGCAATCAATAACCAAGATAACGTAAATGAGGTAACTGTAAAGAAATAACGACAGAGTAATCATTGAAATACTGATATAAAATGTAACGAGAAGATACTATGCTATTCAATAATATTTAAGCATGGGCGGACTATGTAGGTATAACTACAGGAGGGCCTATAAAGAGTAACACGCTTCACTTAAGGTGAACGGGCCTTTAAACAATCTAGGCAATGAGGTTCTAGACCATATCAGAAAATGACAAACTGCAATGCAAAATATAATTTCTAACAAGTGAGAAGACATAGGAACAAACTTATGGAAAAATGCAAATGACTTTCAATAGTTGCGGAAAGACATGGAAAAATAACATATGCAATGGTAAACTTTATTGAAGCAAAAGTTAGAAATTCAGAAGGTGCAAGATTTAAGAGGTTCAGAGCAATATTTACCTAGAAAGGTGTGGAAACCAAACCCTGGCCACGGGTCAGTTAAGGACAGGAAACCCTCAAGGAAGGATACCCCTCAAAGGACAGCAGGTGCAGAATGGACACCCCGGATAGGACAGGATACCCTCGGATTAGGAATCAGGACAGGACCTCAGGACAGGACAGCAAACCCTCAGGACAGGACCGCTCAGGACAGGACCGGAACCCACAGTTCGGAAGCAACGCCTGCGCTCCACCCGCTCTGCAGTTATCGATCAAGACCCCGATTGGGTCAGCGAACTCCCAGCAAAGTGCTTCGCCAGCACTTTAAGGTTCAGTAGAACCTTAGTCTATGGTCAAATTCGGACAGAGTGCTCCGCAGCGCTCTGTATCTTCAGTCACCTATTGAGTACGATGGGTCAGTGACAGGTCAGCTAAACCAGACAAGTCGGACGGTTCCCTAGGTGAACCCAGGGTAGATATACAGTTTGGGGACAGTGTACCACCCCCCAATGTTGCAAAGTGTCAGAATCCCTCAATTTCGATTGGTCCTAAGGTAGGATTTGGGTAACACACCAATCACAATTCAACATTTCAAGCCTGTATTTGCATGTTTGGGCACCGCCTAGTAAGATTGGGGTTCCCATGAGAAGCTACACGGCAAGCAGCAATACAATATTACATTGTAACATATAAGGAGCCACATTCGCTGTTCTCGCAGGGCAGAGGTGACTTTCTCAGGAGCATCTCGCCCATCGCTGCCAACTGGCCATGTTCCATCAGTCAAGGTCTACTGTGCTGCCAAAGTTGCGCAGGCGCAGAAGGGACCTCCAATATGGCTCTCTTCTCACTCAGACCCCCATTCCCCGCGGTACATGAAAAGTAAGCGAAAACAAATTAATACATAATAATGTCATCATGAAAACACATCACAGGGTTTGTACTTTCTACTTATCATTATAAAATATACTTATGCGGTTTAAATGTTAGCTACATTGATACAGACACAAGAGCAGTGGCACGCGCAGTACCACATGATGAGCACAACTATGGATTACGCATGCGCATAAATTTCCCTCCACTTCTGCAGACGCGTCAGGACACGTGAGTGTGGCTGACGCATGCGCAGTAACTAAAATACAAGCGGCGGCCATTTTAAAGTACACGGGTTAAATGTATTAGAAATACACGTAGGCAAACTTCGCAAACTTTGCCTAAACAAAAATAAACGTTAGTAAAACATACGTTTGTTACCTTATTACACATAAACGAGGTTCTTGACTTCGGCAAGCCGCAAATATGCGAAGCTTTGCTTCATCAATCCCCTCTTTGATGATATTTACTATCATCACAAAAAATGGTACCAGATGCCAACTTTCTTTCACACTTTATATAGTTCTATCTCTTCCAGCAATCGTTCTAACTTTTCTCTCTCAGTTTTAGTAGGGTGAGAAGTCTTCACCTTTTTGTATATCTGATCATTCACTTCCTCCAATTCAATCTCATCCACACTCCGTTTCAACCCTCTTGCATTTACCTCGTGCTTCTTGGTGTGCTTACGGCATTTACAACAGATAAAAATGAGAAATATAATAAGACCTATAATACCAATTGGCATCAGTATCTTGAACAATAAGCTTTTACCTACGCTAGCAAGCCAATGACCTACATTGGAGAGACCATCTACCAGTCTCTTCCAGGCACTATCAACCTCGAGTGGTTTGAGTTCCTTTGTCAAATTAGTAATGTTTTTCACATATCTTTTGATCTGTACACTTTTATCCGGAATATAAGTGCAACAATGTTGCGCCTTCAACATCCGGCAGACTCCGCCCTCTTTCGCTAATAAGGTGTCAAGAGCAAGTCGATTCTGCAAAACCATTGATCTGATCGCAACCATTTCGGTATTGACCAGCAGAAATCCATGAGCTGTTTCAGTAGACAGCACATCCACTATAGTAGACAATTTGCAAATTCTGTGAGTGTTCAGAACCACTCCCACTCCAGGTATCAGTGCACTGAAAATACTACCCATAATTTCACCTATACTTTCTCTTTTACTACGCACTAAGCCATTAGTATCTTCATTGCTTCCAGCTTTTCCATTCACATGGTATATTTTCGGGAAGACAATGCCAAAATAGCAGCTTCCATACCAGTGATCCGGCAATTTGAAATAAGCCTTGTCCCCACAAATATAATAAATTCCAGGAAACACGGGCTCTGACCCATTTTTGAAACCCCAACCTCCAATTACCTTGTAATTATGTTCGCATTCACTGGAACCAATGAAAACATTATTATAATAGCTAGTCTTCTCGCGGTGAAGACATAGCTTGCCTTTCTTTTCAAAATCCAGCAACAGAGCAGGTCCCGCCCCACCATTTGAGGTGCCTTCCATGTTCTCTGCCCACTTTGGCTTTTTCTGACTTTCGTCATTAGCCTTCTTTTGTATTTTAATTCTTCTTTTCTCTGCCATGTTCAGGAACATCTTTTCCTGTTCACGCAAAGAACAAGTCAAGTTATCTCTGTGCGCATCAGCTATGTCAATGTTACCTATAGTCAAGAAGTAGTCTCCCATATATCTTATGGTGTCGCTTTTGGTATGTACAGGATTCAAGTTCCCACGTATAGGAAGTTCAGAAAAGATTACGTCATTATTAGAGTAATAGTACTGTAACGGTCCTCTTTTGTAAAATAAACTAGCTAAAATGCTACAGGAGATTCCATATGTCAATGGCAAGTGATGGTATGTCACGCCTTCGGCCACAGAAGTAGGTAGCTTCATGCAGACATAGCAATCTTCAATTTCCATAGTCTCTACATAGTGTATTAACAAGTTTGCAAAAACATTTAAGTGTGTCCTGTTCTTAATTCCATGATAATGTAGTCCTCCCTCATCTGATGCTTCTAAGTTTCGTTTTGTTTGTCTCAGTGCTCTCTCATGTCTTGCTACACTCTGTGTTGTCAACTCCTCACTGTCTGTATTTACAATTTCAGTAGGGACAATGTTAGTATCTTTACTTACAGTGAAGGGTATAAAGATTGTTAGTCCTATCCAAATTACTATCAGTACTACTATACTACATATACACACCTTGCAGCACGTTTTGCAACGACTGCAACTAGGTCTACCATTCACAGTTGAATCAGACATTTCGGCTCAGAAGAAGTTTCTCGACCCCTCTTTGTGTCTTTACACAGCTAGCTTACTTTGTGCAAATTCACGGTGGTTCGTCTTCTTCTTCAGCAGAGTACTCAGGGACGGGCTCTCCGTCGCTTACGTCAGCTATATCAAGGTCTTCAAGTTCTTCCAAAACGAGTGTCCATTCAGGAGACTTGTACTTCTTGTTTTGTCTTTTTATTCGTTCACTCCTTCTTTTGGAAGAGTTTTCTTCTTGCTCTGCTATCCGCGCACTTCTCCTTGCTTCTGCACGTTTTTCTTCCACCGTCTTTATCCTTAGCCTTAGTTTCTTTACGAACCTAGGCTCAAGGTTGTTTCTTTTCTTTAGTCTCTTAGTGGGTACTTGGACTTCACCTTCTTCTCTTATCCTCTTATTCTCTTTAGCTTGTGGCAATTCTGCTTCACTTTCTTCTTCTTCTTCCCTTATCTCGCTAGTTCCAGGGCTAGCATCAAATTCTTCTGCCTGGTTACTAATCTGGCCTTGTTCAGGAATATGTTGTTTTTGGCTTTCGATTGTCTCTGTTTCTGATTCTGTTTCTGTTTCCTGAACCCGTTCTTCTAACCCTATCTGATCCTGTTCAAGCACTTCGATCTCTTGATTTTCTTCTGCTCGAACTATTACTCTATTTCTAAGCTGTCCCTTATCCACATCAGGTGTTAGCGGAGGTGTATCGAACACCTGTTCTGTCCCTGTCTGACCTTCTCCTTCCTCAGTTTTGATGTGAATCTCAGGCGGCTGAGGTTCTTCGCCTGTGCCTTGCTTTTCCTGACTAATCCACTCTCTACCTTCACAAAGTCGCTCTCTTGTTCTGATGGGATCTTCGGTCAAATCAATCATCGGTATCCATTCTTCTGGCCATATGCTTGGCAGCTCGTCATCAGCTACTCCTGGCTCAGCTTCCTGGACCTCTTCAGCAGGCTGGATTCTTGGCAGTTCGTAGTCAACTACTCCTGGGCCAACGTCTGCTGTTCCTGCAGCCTGACTGGTGCTGGGCTGCTCGTTGTCAGCTGCTTCTGGTCTGGCTCCTGCAGAGTCCTCTGCTGGATGCCCTTCTTCTTCAAGTTCTTTGTCTGGTAATACCTTCTGGGTGTGGCCAGCGTGGATCCACTGGGGAATACCTGCGATCTTCACTGCAGTGGTTGTTACCAGGATTACTTGGCGTTTCTTTCCCCACCTTGGTGCCAGACAGCTTGATCGGGTGTGCTTCTTTATTTTAACACTGTCTCCTGGAACCAAGCTGTGGAGAGGAGTCGTTGGATTGAGGATGCCGTCGTCTCCAATCTGGCGAGAGATAGAACGCACTTGGTCACCCAATCTTCTGCAGTATTCAAGCACCAAATCATCAGTAATACTCAGCAGTTTGCTTCCTGGCACCCATGCTTGTCTCATCACTCTTCCCATAATGATTTCATGGGGACTTAGGCCTGTCTTGCGGTCAGGAACACTTCTCAGTCCCATCAGGACCAGGGGCAGGGCCTTCACCCAGGTCATGCCAGTTGCATCAGTCAGCTTTGCTAGTCTGTTTTTGATAGTTCCATTTACTTGTTCCACTATTCCAGAAGCCTCTGGATGATATGCACAGTGAAGTTTCTGCCTTATTCCAAAGGCCTTACAGAGTTCAGCCAGTATTTCATTCTGAAAATGTCCACCCTTATCTGATTCAATAATGAATGGCACCCCGAATCTAGGTATCAGTTCTTTTAGTAAACACTTCGCTACTGTCAGTGCGTCACTTTGGGGAGTAGGGTAAGCTTCTACCCATTTTGAAAATACGCAAACAATGACAAGGACATATCGCTTCCCTTCACAACGGGGCATGGTGATGAAATCAATCTGTATCCTTACAAAGGGACCCCCTGATCTCCCAATTTTGCTCAGCTCAACCATTGTCCTCTTGCCTGGGTTCATCTGTTGACATGACAGGCACCTCTGGCAGAGGGACTCTGCTACTTTCCTGAACTTCTTACTGTACCAAGTCTGTTGAAATACCAGAATCATGGCATCCCTACCAATGTGTGATCCTTCGTGTATTAATCTTGCCATTGTGCCAAGCAAGTGTCGGGGTAACACAGGCATACCAGTTGGGCCCAAAATTACACCATCCACACGTCTCGGTCTACACCCATCCTCCTTCCATTTTTCTCTTTCTTGCCAAGGAGCCGACTCCTGCCACTCTCTCACTTCATCCCAAGTAGGCACTTCTTCAAACACTTGAAGTTGGCAGCTGGCTCCGATCCCCCCTCGTTTAGGATTAACGATATAGTGATCTCTGGCGCACCATTGGGCCACTCGATCAGCATAATCGTTTCCCAGTGATACTTTGTCCATGCTCTTCTTATGAGCACCGCATTTTACCACTGCCAGTTCCTTGGGTAACTGGATGGCCTCTAAAAGGTCATGAACAACTTTTGCATTCCGAATGGGAGTACCTGAGGAAGTCAGGAATTCCCTCTGTAGCCACAATTGGCCAAAGTCATGCACAACTCCATAACAGTACTGACTGTCAGTATACACTGTTATGCGTATGTTCTTCCCAATTTTGCAAGCTTTTATCATAGCAATCAATTCGGCTACTTGTGCAGACTTGATGTTATATAGGTAACCTGCTTCTTCAATTTTTGTTAAAGAGACTACTGCATAAGCAGCACTCAGGCCTCCAAGTTCATGTCTTAGACAGGAACCATCTACAAACAGCTCTTTATCATGCTCAGGCAATGGCGTTTCTTTTATGTCTGGGCGTGGTTTGGTGCTGAACTCTGTCAGATCAATGCAATCATGTTCATCATCATCCCCACCTTCCATTTCCAGGGAGTCGGGGAGTAAAGTGGCAGGGTTCAGAATACCGCACCTAACAATGCTTACATTTGCTGCACCCACAAGAATCCTCTCGTATTTAGTCAGCCGACTAGGGGTGAGATACTGCGTTTTAGTTCTGGTCAATAGAATTACCACTCCATGTGAAACATACACAGTCACAGGATGTCCCATGACTATGGACTCACTCTGTTCCAAACTTGCACAGGTAGCAGCTACTGCTTTCAGACAGCCTGGTAACCCAGCAGCTACTGGGTCCAGGGTGGCAGAGAAATAGGCCACAGGCCTTCTGGTTGTGCCATGTTCTTGAGTCAGGACTGACAATGCGCAATTATCGCGAGTGTCACAAAATAGGGCAAACTCTTTGGAATAATCTGGCATTCCCAGCGCAGGGGCTGTACACAGACAGTTTTTCAGTCTTGTGAAAGCCATTAGGCTTTCATCTTCATCGTCCCATTCTACAATGTCTGGCATTCCTCTCGTGGTCATTTTTATCAAAGGCCTGGCTAAGACTGCAAATCCCAGAATCCACTGCCTGCAGTATCCTAGTACACCCAGGAACATTCTGACGTCTTTTTGAGTATGGGGCAACTGCATCTTTTGAATTATTCTCACTCTTTCTGATGTGACTTTTCTGACACCCTTTTCTATCTGGTGTCCTAGATATTTCACTGATTTTGCACAGAACTGTAGTTTGTCAGGGGCCACTTTATGCCCTCTCTCACACAGAGGATTTAGGAGGGCAATGGTGTCAACTACACAGTCCCTATGACTTTTAGACGCCAGTAGAAGGTTGTCTATGTACTGCACTAAGACAGAGTTCCCAGGTAAGATCAAAGTCTCTAGACATTTTTTCAAGATCTGATTAAAGATAGAAGGGCTCTCTGTATACCCCTGAGGGACCCGGTTCCAGCAATACACGTGACCTTCGAAGGCAAACGAGAAAAGAAATTTGCTGTCGGGGTGCAGGGGTATCGAAAAGAATGCATGACACAAATCAATCACAGTGAACCACTCAGCATCCCAAGGAATCTGGTACAATATCACTGCTGGGTTCGGGACAATAGGGCAGCAAGGAACTACAATTTTGTTTACCTTTCTCAGGTCTTGCACTACCCTATACTTGCCACTAGGCTTCTTGATGCCCATAATCGGTGAGTTGCATGGGCTGCTCATCACTTCCTGTATGATGTTTCCTTCTAATAATTTTTGTATTTCCAGAGTGACACCTGCTTTCACTTCAGCATTCATTCGGTAGGGCTTAGTGTTAGGATATACTGCATTGTCCTTGATGGCTATCTGTATGGGGTCCACATCTTTCATTAATCCCACATCTTTTCCAGTGAAATCCCACACCTCTGGCTTTACCGCTTCCTGGAGTTCTTGGGGCAAATCCTGCAGGGTCAATCTTTTAATTTCTGAGTCAGGTCTAAGTAACAATAGTTTATAAATGCCATCTTCATCCGGGGTCTGTATTTCAACACCTTTTGGTGTGCAAAAGATGGTACAGTTCATTTTGCACAGCAAATCACGACCCAGTAGATTCACTGGACTGGTGTCACAGACGACAAACCTATGCATTTGTTTAAAATTTCCAATTGAAATCTCCATTGGTTCGGTAACAGGAGTACTAATCAATTGATTAGATACACCCACTACTTGGATATTTTCTCCCGAGAGGGGTAGGTTTGGAACGTCCACTGTTCTTACAGTAGAACGGGTAGCGCCAGTGTCCAACAGAAAGGTGACATCATTTCCGTCAACCTTTCCTTCAATGTATGGTCCAGACTGGTCTACCGGCAAGGAAGCGCCAAGTACGCACTCCTCGTCCTCCCCTCTCAGGCCCCGTCAGTACTGTTCATTACAAAGGAAGGTATCATTTAGCAGATACTGCGAAGTTGCTGTATTTCTGTTCTCACCGCTTTCCCAAACTTCTATCTCCTCACCCTCTCCCTGTTTTCCCCTGTATACCTGCTTGGGTGCTCGAGGCACCTGAACTGTTTTTACCTGGGGTTGCGTTTTTCTTGGTCTTTCTTTCTGCATCTGTGGAGTTAAATCAGGTGTTTTGGGGTTATCATCGGTCAATTGGGGACACTCGTTTCGCCAGTGTCCAATTTCGCCGCACTGATGGCAGGGAAATTTCTTCATAGCCTCTTCCCTGCTAAATTTGGGCCGGGGCTTTCCTCCACCCCCTCCCCCAGGACTTTTGTTCTCAGCATTTTTAACCATGTTACTCAATTGTTTTTCCTGCTGTTCTGCGAGCTTTACTTGAGCCCACATCACTTTTTCCTTAAGGGCCTTTTTCTTTTCTGCCATCTCGTCCTCGCAGTACTTAGCGTACCGTAGGACCTCATCCATTTTCTTTGTATGCCAACAGATTTTATTATCTTTTATCCACTGACAAATTTCAGGTCTTAAACCATTTACAAACCTGTAAATAAAGTGCGTCATGTCCTTCAAATCGATGTTATCAATACCACTGTATGTTTTAAATACCTGCAATAACCTCTCATAGAAGGAGTGCACTGTCTCGTCCCTTTCCTGTGTTGTTCTATCTATTTTTGTCCAATCAGTTTCTTTTGCGGGCACCTTTTCTTTCAAATGCTGAATTACCTGCTCATATTTTCGCATGACATCCTTTGATGGCTCCCCTGTTTCCTTATTTCTTGGGTACTCTTCAGTAGGCCAGTCTATGGCTATTTTACACTGGGTCCATAAATCTACCGGAACCACAATGTCGAAAAACCCATCCAGGTCTTTCCACAGACATTTCTGTACCTTCACGAACCTTTCCACCTGCCTGTACCAGTCTACTGGTTTCTCTCGTAATTTTGGAAAATCGTTCGTAAAGGACACAATATCCTGTCTAGACTAGGGGACATGCACATATTTCCCTCCAGGTACTTCGCGCATGGGGCATAACTGCTCAGGTTTCTCTACCTCCCTTAAAGCAAATTCAGGAGTCACTTGTCGGGAGCGAGCCTCTTCCCTCTTTTTCGCCCACCTGCTTCTCCATCTTTCCACATCTCCCCATTTCTGCAGTACCCCCAATAATTCTTTAATCTGCAACTTTTTTCCCGCCACATTCAGGTGCTCTATATCTTTGTCTGAGAAGTCTGCTCTGTACGGTTTCTGTAAGGGCTTGGATTTCGAGATATCTACCCCCATACTAGCTGCGGTTTCGGTCAGTTTTTCGTGGAGCACTCTGGTGTTCCTTGTAAAGCTTTTATATATAAACGACAATTCTTCTTCAGAATAGGTATTCAATCGATCCAACCCCACATTTCCTGCCATTAATTCTTCTATTTCTACCCTCAGCTTGTAGAGGTCTAAAGGTTTCGTTTGCGGAGTCTGTTTCTCTAATTCACGACTCCAACTCTCAATTTCATCCGGAGTTACCAGAGAGACATTCCTAGTGCCTGTTGCTGACTCTAATTTAATTTCTTTCGCATTAAAAGGGTTATGCCTCTGCTGCATTCCCTTTCCGGTCGGTTTGTTGGGCAAGTCCAAGAACGCAACTTCAGACTTGCACTCACTGGACTGATCATCTATGATTATCGGTTCCTGTCTCGGGGGTGCCATGACTGGGGTCATAACTGGAGTAATCGGATTTCCCTGACCATTTCCGTATAACGGGACCACTGGTCCAATAGTTACTGGAATAGTCAATGCCTCAGGACTGGTATTTAACTGGGAGATTTTCTGAATTATTTCTGTCCTTTGTCTAGCTAGGGCCTCTTGCTCCTTTTCCACTAGTATCCTTCTTAAAGTCGTGTCATGTAATATCTGTGGGGTCAATGGAGGAGTAAAACTCGGGGCAGTAGGATGCGTTTCACTTGGTCCCCCACCATAATTTGGTTTCGGGAATAAAGTTCCAGTGTTAAAGGACCTGCGCTCTTCCTCATATGGAGGTTGAACAAAAGGCAGTCCTGAATTCGATGGTTTCTCTTCGTTTTCATACAAGGGTCTGGGAAAGAAAACTTTTGTACGTGAATATTTTTCTTCCTGGCTTGCGGGCACTTTGGGATATATATCCCTTGTTTCCGCCGGTTCGGGTTTCTCAAAATAGGGCAATACTTGACCACCCCCTCCCAGTCCTAGGGATCTGTCTTCTTCCTTGAGGAAGTGGCGTCGGGGAGCATCTCCTACACTGGAAGGTCGGGTTCCCTCATTATAAGGTGGCGGACTTCTGGTACAGATGTCATCTATCAATTCATCATCTGATTCCCCAGGGGCCCCCCAATGCTTACACTTTTCGGTACTTTTCTCACCCGCTCCAGGGTTATGACATGCCGGCATCATGGGAAACAGACCCTCAACAATCATGCTCTGCCTCCACTGTTTCATCCTTTTATCCCTGGACTCCTGTTTCAGCCTGGGGTACCACTTGGTCAAACCCTTGTCCATTCGGGGTCTTTCTCTTTCAAAAGCCTCAATCTCCCATTCCTCTAATGCCTCATACTGCGTTAGTCTCGGTCTGGGATGCAGTTCATTCATCCGAGTTCTTAAATTAAATAAGATCCTACCATTGAAAGTACCATCTAACGGAAAAGCCAATACTCCGTCATCTTTTGTGTACTTCACCCAATTCTCCAACCACACACAGGTATTGTACCCTCGGTCAAACATCATGAATGAGGCAGGAGTATTGGGTGGTGGGACAAGAACACCTTCTCTAGATTTAATCGGTTTGTCCGTTTTAAAATAATTTTTCACCTTACTTACAAGGGACAATTTTCTCTTGGTTCCGTACATAATATCGTATCTATTAGTCTTCCACTGATCCCTTTCAAACCCTAGGTGCCTTGGATCAGGTCGAGTTCCTGTAGTCTGCGAGTGCCACATACGACTTCTACGCTAAACTTTGTTTACAAACTACCTCCAATCAGAACGCGCTTTAGAAATCCGTGCGACCAATGGGTGCGCGACTCTGAATAATCTCCGCCAATGGGTGCGCGGCCCCTTCGTGAGACAGTTCCCACGCTCTGGCGCTCACCCCTCCTTTACAATCTCAGCTCCGCTACCCGCCCGCTGCTTCTACCAATCCCAGCGCGGCACAGAGTGACGTCAGAGGCGCTTCGCGACTGACTCCCTCCCTTCACAAGGTAACGGAAACTTTCTTTCTTTTAAAGTGCTCAGTGCTTGGTTATTTTACAACAAATACACATTCGCCACAGTGCTCAAGTGTCTAGACAGAGAAAGAATTATTTTACTGCAAGTAAACTACTTCCATTTACTTTTCACTCGCTGCGGGTAGATCTCTTCCGCCTACCCTTCACTCTAGCATCGGTGAACCTGTTATTCCCCTAAACTCATCCACTTCTTTCCGGGATATATTCCGAGTTTAAGGTTTCCCAGCGGACCCCTCTGCTTTCACGCTAGCTCCGAGGAACCTGCTACTCTTCCGATGTGACCCTTATTAGGTTACGCCACTATGGGAATTTTGCCAATGAACCCCGTTACTGACATTTATTCACACATGTATTCAGAAAACCCTAGTTAGTGCTTCCCGGTTATCTAAACCTGCACCTAACTTTCCTCGAGCCTGTGACCTCAGGACAATGGATTCTATTCACCACTTGCCCTTTCAATTCCCCGGGGAGTTCGGACAACACAGAACTAAACGGTTAACAAATGCATGGATTAATACATATAACAATATAAGAACAAGAATAATAACAATACAGCAATTCATGAATTGTTTTTACAAGATATTATTCGTGCGTATTCACAAGAGATTGATCAGGTCTCTTTAGAACAGCCGCTCTTCTAGCAGCATCAATATACTAGCAGCTTCCGACTTAACTAGTCTAACTAATCCTACCTAACCTTTAGCTAGTCCCTAACCATCCTCTGGCTACCAGTAAAACTGATAGAGCGCGCGAGGCCACCCGACCAATAGTTTTCGCCGTTTCCGGCTTCAGGGCCCATATACTTTCAAATCACCATATACATCGATCAGGTGACTTCACGAGCTCTACCAATTTGTGTGTGTGTTCCCTACTATTATTTCTCAGTGCACCCGACTTACCATCCACCGATGCGGGTACCTAATGACCACAATGAATCAGGGAGCTAGCTGTAAAAGGAAAGGCAGCAAAATACAAACCCAACCAATAACATTCAAAATACTGTTTGAAATGACCACGGACAACGGGAAGTTTTAAAATGTTTATCTAAAGTTCATTTGCTTCATTCATAAGGTACATCAATATAAGGCAATCAATAACCAAGATAACGTAAATGAGGTAACTGTAAAGAAATAACGACAGAGTAATCATTGAAATACTGATATAAAATGTAACGAGAAGATACTATGCTATTCAATAATATTTAAGCATGGGCGGACTATGTAGGTATAACTACAGGAGGGCCTATAAAGAGTAACACGCTTCACTTAAGGTGAACGGGCCTTTAAACAATCTAGGCAATGAGGTTCTAGACCATATCAGAAAATGACAAACTGCAATGCAAAATATAATTTCTAACAAGTGAGAAGACATAGGAACAAACTTATGGAAAAATGCAAATGACTTTCAATAGTTGCGGAAAGACATGGAAAAATAACATATGCAATGGTAAACTTTATTGAAGCAAAAGTTAGAAATTCAGAAGGTGCAAGATTTAAGAGGTTCAGAGCAATATTTACCTAGAAAGGTGTGGAAACCAAACCCTGGCCACGGGTCAGTTAAGGACAGGAAACCCTCAAGGAAGGATACCCCTCAAAGGACAGCAGGTGCAGAATGGACACCCCGGATAGGACAGGATACCCTCGGATTAGGAATCAGGACAGGACCTCAGGACAGGACAGCAAACCCTCAGGACAGGACCGGAACCCACAGTTCGGAAGCAACGCCTGCGCTCCACCCGCTCTGCAGTTATCGATCAAGACCCCGATTGGGTCAGCGAACTCCCAGCAAAGTGCTTCGCCAGCACTTTAAGGTTCAGTAGAACCTTAGTCTATGGTCAAATTCGGACAGAGTGCTCCGCAGCACTCTGTATCTTCAGTCACCTATTGAGTACGATGGGTCAGTGACAGGTCAGCTAAACCAGACAAGTCGGACGGTTCCCTAGGTGAACCCAGGGTAGATATACAGTTTGGGGACAGTGTACCACCCCCCAATGTTGCAAAGTGTCAGAATCCCTCAATTTCGATTGGTCCTAAGGTAGGATTTGGGTAACACACCAATCACAATTCAACATTTCAAGCCTGTATTTGCATGTTTGGGCACCGCCTAGTAAGATTGGGGTTCCCATGAGAAGCTACACGGCAAGCAGCAATACAATATTACATTGTAACATATAAGGAGCCACATTCGCTGTTCTCGCAGGGCAGAGGTGACTTTCTCAGGAGCATCTCGCCCATCGCTGCCAACTGGCCATGTTCCATCAGTCAAGGTCTACTGTGCTGCCAAAGTTGCGCAGGCGCAGAAGGGACCTCCAATATGGCTCTCTTCTCACTCAGACCCCCATTCCCCGCGGTACATGAAAAGTAAGCGAAAACAAATTAATACATAATAATGTCATCATGAAAACACATCACAGGGTTTGTACTTTCTACTTATCATTATAAAATATACTTATGCGGTTTAAATGTTAGCTACATTGATACAGACACAAGAGCAGTGGCACGCGCAGTACCACATGATGAGCACAACTATGGATTACGCATGCGCATACATTTCCCTCCACTTCTGCAGACGCGTCAGGACACGTGAGTGTGGCTGACGCATGCGCAGTAACTAAAATACAAGCGGCGGCCATTTTAAAGTACACGGGTTAAATGTATTAGAAATACACGTAGGCAAGCTTCGCAAACTTTGCCTAAACAAAAATAAACGTTAGTAAAACATACGTTTGTTACCTTATTACACATAAACGAGGTTCTTGACTTCGGCAAGCCGCAAATATGCGAAGCTTTGCTTCATCAAGTCTACTTCATCCATTGGGTAACTTCCCTGTAAGCGACTGCAGTACAACTGAGTTCTGTAACAATAAATTCCTGCCGGCAATTGTTGTATAGCTTCCACATTGCCTTTTTATGGTATGTGAAGTTCCTCAAGCAAAGCTAATAGACCAGGCTTTAATTTGCCTAAATTATGCATATACTGACACACACAATGCTATTAGCATGCATTAGCACACATTAAAAGCCAGAGATAGCGGATTTTTCTAGGGGTATTTCATAAACCATAAATCAATCAATCAATCAATCAATCACTGCATTTATAGAGCGCGCTACTCACCCGTGAGGGTCTCAAGGCGCTGGGGGGTGGGGGGTGCTACTACTGCTCGAATAGCCAGGTCTTGAGGTATTTCCTGAAGGTGAGGTGGTCCTGGGTCAGTCGTAGGTGTGCAGGGAGGGAGTTCCATGTTTTGGCTGCCAGGTAGGAGAACGATCTTCCTCCGGTGGTGGTTCTGCGAATCCGTGGGACGGTGGCGAGGGCGAGGCTGGCGGAGCGGAGCTGGAGGGTGGGGGTGTAGAACGAGAGGCGGTTGTTCAGGTATTCGGGGCCCATGTTGTGGAGCACTTTGTGTGCGTGGGTGAGGAGCCTGAACGTGATCCTCTTGCTGACCGGAAGCCAGTGCATGTTTCTCAGGTGGGCGGATAAGTGGCTGTGGCGAGGGGTGCCGAGGATGAGTCGTGCGGAGGCATTCTGTATGTGTTGTAGTCGTTTCTGGAGTTTGGCGATGGTTCCTGCGTATAGGGCGTTTCCGTAGTCCAGTCGGCTGGTGACGAGGGCCTGGGTGACGGTCTGTCTGGTTTCGGTGGGGATCCACTTGAAGATTTTTCGGAGCATGCGCAGGGTTTTAAAGCAAGAGGACGAGACGACGTTGACTTGCTTGGTCATTGAGAGGGAGGAGTCCAGGATGAATCCCAGGTTGCGAACGTGGTCCGAGGGTGTTGGCGCGGAGCCCAGCGCCGTGGGCCACCAGGAGTCGTCCCAGGCGAGTGGGGATTGTCCGAGGATGAGGACTTCCGTCTTGTCTGAGTTCAGCTTCAGGTGGCTGAGCTTCATCCATTCTGCGACGTCTTTCATTCCTTCCTGGAGGTTGTTTTTGGCGGTGGCTGAGAGAGTATCAGCAAATGATAATATCAAAGCTACACCGCACACATTTTGCGAGCATTTTATCATATTGTGTAGTTGTAAAGCAAATGTTCAGTCCTTGTGGCATCTTGGAAATGAATAATCAATATTTATTGATATCTAACTCATTTTAGTGACCTCAGAAAGATGAAATGCTAAGCAGGATTACCAAGATTGCCTTTAACAAAAATCATTTGATGATGGCTATTCTTGAGTATGCATGGGTGAACATGCACATGTGGCCATCATTAAATGTTTTTACATAAGTGTAACAAACACCTTTTCAAGATGGCTGCCAGTGAACGCCTGTGGCCATCTTGAATGCTTATGTCATTCCCTTTGAAGATGGCAGACCCATTTCTTCCAAATGTGCCATCCTTCTTGGAATGAAGAAGTTATATGGAACTAGGGCAAGATAAACAAGCATTGACAAATCCATTGGCTCTATATCCAAGGCTATGCCTTTGAGCTTCACCAATGCTTCTTTTAACATTTTTATATCTGTGCGCCAGAGAAAAGAATGATGTAAAGATAATGACATATGACATTTACAAGTCGTGTCATTGTAATCTTAATAGTGAAACTCTTTCTGTCATCTACATAGATTCCGAAATTAGTAACTGACTCACAAAAGGGCATCAGCAACTTTGATCTGATGTTGCCCACTTTGCAAGACTATCTCTTTTTTCTGATGATTTTCATTATAAAAAATGCATCTGATCAATTATTGAATCCTATATCGGGTGCATATACCACAAATTAAATACTGCCTAACAATTATTAAAATTACATAAATTGTGTGAGGAGACCATTGCTTAAAAAAATGTTAACAAGTACTAGTAGTCTGGCTTGTAAATCGTCTGTAATCTGTACAGAAAGAAGAAGCAGAGAAGGCTGGCAAACCAGAGACAGAAGGACTGTGTAGAGGGTGGAAGTGAAAAGCATGACAAGAAAAGGAAAGTGGGGGAGATTGGAAGTGGTATTGAATGGATGCATGAGGGAGGAGTAGATTCAAAAAGCATAACCTCGCAAAAATAAAATGGGGTAGAGGGACGGGAATGATGGAGGTGGAAGGGGTGGAGCAAATCGTATGTAAACAAGGGTAACGGTGAAAAAGAGAGGGGAAGGTGGGAATGCTCCCTGCCTCCAAACTAAAAGGAAACAACCTTAGCAACCCTGCAGTGCATTTTACTAGAAAATGTAGTTGAAAGTGTATATCTTACCTATACGTTCTGACTATGATGATTAACATATACACGTCAGTACATATTTAGTAGTTCCTACGCGTCAGAAAAGGTTAACTCATGGAGTAGTCCAGCTCTCAGGTTTATATATGTAATTTGCATGTGTCTACAAGACCTGCTATCAGGTGGGAATTCAGACCAACATTTCCCTTTTGATGCCTCTAACCTGATTGCTTTACGTTTGTTTCCTTTTCTCAGCTGCTGGATTGAGGACCCTGTGGTGTTCTACATCTCCGTTGTCGCTTACTTCGGCATCATTTTCCTCATGAACGTGTCCATGTTCATCGTTGTCCTCCATCAAATCAATGCCATGAAGTCCAAGCAGCACAAGAGCGTGATGTCCATCCTTCGCGACCTGAAGAGTACGGCCAGCCTGACCTTTTTACTGGGGCTGACCTGGGGCTTCGCCTTCTTTGCCTGGGGACCTGTAAAGATTGTGTTTCTCTACCTCTTTGCTATTACAAATACGTTGCAAGGTAAGTGCTCCACAGTCGTAATATATCAGAGAAGGAAGAACGTTGCATTACGTGTTACAAAGACAGTATTAAGCATTCAACAAAATAACATGAGAGGCCTCAATTTCGAAACTTCTGTCAATGCTAAATGTTCTTTTCAAATACCAAAAGTCATCTAAAGAATATCATTATAGAGACTAATTCAAGCTTCCACAAGATTTGGTTTAAAGACCTTTTATATTTGTGGGCATGATGTCTGATTTCATGTTCTACCTGTGCTGTGCTCCTTAGAAAACATAGCTATGTGTATGTGAAGGTTGCAATAATGTAATTCAAATGAATTAGGACAGTGGGTAGACCTAATGCCATTTTCTAAATAATTGCTAATTTCCTTTTCTTCCTAGGCAGCTTCCATTAGCTCTCAAACTATGGCAGAACTCTCAAGTTTATAGAAACTGTGTTATCCCTGTGCACACTTTTAGCGTAATTCTTTTCAAAACATTTTTTTAACGTTCTGGTCAGCGCTGCTCCTGTTGCACGTTGTCAATCCGTGCCTTAATACAACGAAGAAGTGGAGTGAGAAAGGACCTTCTCACGAAGAGGCGCGCTCAATTACACATGGAACAAACCGTTCCCTTTCACTGTTCCAAAACTGATTGTAATTCAAGAAACTCATTCCATTTTATCGATGATTTAAGCGTTTATTTTCATCTTTCTGATAATAGGTGTGTTCATCTTATCATGTGATTAAATTCATTTCCCAATCTTCAAAATAACACCCAATGCATTTCGGGTCAAAGAAAAACAAGGACAGTGAAGCCGCCCGCTTATGGCATCTGAAGCGTTCAGGGAGACGTTTTGTCCCGTATCTTCAAACCCCTGAGGAAGGGTCTTTGTTTTTTGTTTTTTTTAAAGGTTTGAACACACCTATTATCGGAAACATGAAAATAAACGCTTAAATCATCGATAAAATGGAATGAGTTTCTTGAATTACAATCAGTTTTGGAACAGTGAAAGGGAACGGTTTGTTCCATGTGTAATTGAGCGCGCCTCTTCGTGAGAAGGTCCTTTCTCACTCCACTTCTTCGTGATCGTTGATGCCGCTTAACTAGCATTTTACGTCGTGGACTGGACCGCTTATTTCCCACCATTTTGCTCTGAGGATCCCTAGTGAAAACATTGACCAAAGAGGGCGCTGTTTGTTTCTATCTGAGTCGACACAGATTTTATTGTCTGTTTTTTTAACAATGCATTTATGTATATGTTTATTGTAATGATTTAAATAAATCAAGCAATAAAAATGACCAACTATTTACACATTGTGATAGATATGTGCTATTAAACTCATTAGCACACATTCATCATCCTCTTTGTTATTGATGTACTGATCTACTTATATATGAATATGAAAAAGGTATACATGTATGTATCGATGTAATATATTTCATTTATTTATGCTCTTTTGAATGTATTGAAATATTGTTTAATTCCTCTAGTAAGTATGAAAATGTATATCGTTACATATCCATTTTTTTGTTCGTTTTTTCCATTAATTAATCAGTATTATTTGATTTTATTATTTCATCATTTTGATTTATGTATTGCTGATTTTTTAAAGTATTAAGTATATTGAATAGTCAACACTTAAACTTAATTTCTGAATAATCATATTTATATGTTGTGATATTAGTGATCATATTAAATAGAGATCCATAAGTATGTAGTCAGATACTTATATGTTATTTATGTAATAACCTATAACAATTTTAAGCATGAATGTAAGGAGTGTATATATTTTATCCATAATAAATATATAAATGCATACATTTGTTAAGCATAAATATGAGAGTATATATACATCCATCCAAGGGGACTTCACCCCCCCAACCAGTAGTGTACCAGGAGGCACCTTTACAGAGTGGTGGACAAAAGGGGCAGGGCTTACGACCAGCTCTCAGTAGTGTGCCAGGAGGCACTTTTGCAGAGTGGTGAAGAAAGGGGGCAGATCTCTCACCAGCTCTCAGCAATTCCGCTTTGTGGGACTTACTGGAAGTAACAGGAGGGGTTCCTTGCCCCCAAGACCCTCAGCATCTACAGGGGCTTCATCCCCCAACCAGTAGTTCACCACAAGGAGTGGTGGAGAAAGGGGGCAGGGCCTCCGACAAGCTTTCCACAATCCCACGCAGCCCCACTCCCTGGACTGATTGTGGCACCGGGGATCCCCCCGGTACCGGGGCTTGGCCTTTTTATTAATAATTTTTTATAGGGAAGGGGGCCTCGTGGCCCCTCTACCGGGGCTGATTTTTGCCCCGGTGACCCCATCACAGGGGGCCCAATTATGTCTCTTCTGTGATCCAGGACACAAAGTGTCCTAAAGGACCGCAACCTCTCCATCTCACGCGGGAGCCAGTATTACTTTCACACACTGGGAGCTGATAAACATGCAGCTCCCTGTGGGTGAAAGCCATTTGTCTGTATCATTGCTTGCTTGACAGCAAGCAGGGAAACAGAAGAATGTACCGCCTCCAGCAAGCGAGAGCATTTTCACTGCTCTCACTTTCTGAACATGGAGTGTTAGCTTAGCTTCCGCCAAGCCACAGCAACCAGATACGATCTGGGGGTGTGCCCCCCTGGAAATAGCAGGAGCCATCCCTGGGGGGTGGTGGTCACTAGGACCATCTATGGCTCCAGGAGAGGGGCCACACAGCCCCCTCCTTTCATTTAGTAGGGCCTTCCCATAGGAGGTGGTGCTCACCGGTGCGAGACCAGCCGGAAAGGGGGGGGGTCCAGCGGCTCACCTCCCATTATTAATTATAATTTAGCCCCAGGGAGATGGGGACCCTGGCCCAGGGTGGTTCGAATTAATCAGCGAGGCCTCTCATTGCACATAAAATAGCCCCCAGAAGTACTTATCAAAACAATTGACCTGAAATCTGAAAATGAAAATAAAGATTAGAAAAATAAAAAATGCCCCAGGAGTTGGCGGTTCTCAGGGCGCGGGGGTCCGTGCAACCCACCATTTCTTATCAATAAGCCCTGGGGAGGTGACATCCCGGGACAAAAAGTGGGGGGCCTGTGTGCCCCCTTCCCATATTATTTCATTTATGCCCCATGCCCCCGGAGCCTTGCACACCTGGGGGCTAAATAATAAAGAAGCGCAGGGGCCACTGAACCCTGAATATTACTGTATTTTTCGACCCAACCAAAGTTGAGTGGGGCGTATTTCTTGCTTGCACTATGGCCCATGGAACCCCGGCTTTGTCCCTGGTCTTGACTAGGCAGGGCTCTGGGGAAGGGTGTGGCATGTGGCAGTGATCAAAGGCTATTTGCTATTTCAAATTATTGCAATTTGCTCATGATGTTTCTGTACCAACAATTTAGTTCACCCTTAAACTGTATTTTAATACATGCCATGTATTACCTTTTCTCTCAGGGTTCTTCATATTCCTCTTCCACTGCATGCTGAAGGAGAATGTCAGGCACCAGTGGAGGCTTCACTTGTGCATTGGGAGGTTTAGACTGGAAAACTCGTCGTCTGGTAGGTACCCCATGCTTTTCAGTGTACCCTGATGTACACTTATATGTTGTTGCTTGCTCCAGTGTCATCATAAAGGCAGCAGGAATACAATGAGTTCTGTTGTTACCTTATTGGTGGTAAGGCTATGCATAGGGACCATGGACCGGATTACAGAATGACTTTGTGCTCACAAGCCCTGCGATTGTCAAAACCATATGGTCAGCGACCACAAAATGATACTTCTTAATCTACCAAAATCCTTTTACAATTCGGAACGGCTTTCTAGAACTTTGAGTGATGTTCTGCCACTCATTCATAATTGCAGTTAGTAGGGGGTGTCAAAAGGGTGTTTTCTTCTAATTGCAAAAACATTTGAGATGTAACAATAGTGAGAAGGGCTACTTTAAAATATATTTGTCAATATTGCTATTAATAAGAGTTAGTAAATGTCATCCATTTTTTTCTAGTGTGATCGTCAAAATACTTTTTTTATAAACATTCGTGGTTACACTGCACATGAAACAACAACAAAATGTTTAGTTTAGACAGTCCATACAAATGAATTCAGGGCTGTAGCTCAAAGCGAGGAACTGAAAGATGTGTCTTACTCAGATTGCAAACTCAACTAACAAAATCTAAACAGTTATAGGAGCTCAAGTTAAGGAGCTGTATGTTGTGGACCATGCTAAAAAGGCATACATTTTCAGTGGCTTGGTGAGAACAAGAAGGCTCAGCATGTAGTTCTGTCCCTAACAAGCACACAGGCAAATTGCCCAAAGCAAAGTTAATGATACCACAAAATTCCAGATGTTGTAATATTAGATAGGCAACAAACCTATAGACTACTTGATGATTAATGCATTTCTACAGTACAGACATGAACTGGCACACACCTGACATCTTCAGATGACAACCCACCTTAACGTTACTGATCTGACTCTTGCCAAATAGTTAAGCTCATTCAACAAGTTCCTAACCATGTCTTATAACGTAGCTTATCATGTTAGCCCCTTAATTCCCTCAAATCAGTGTCACCTAACCAGTCTTAGATATGAGGGTGTGTGTGCACATCTCTTGTTACCTATTCAAATGAACTGCTTGTGGCCATCCTGCTTCCCCCTGCCACTCTTACTTCTCCAAAATACAGTGAAAAAACTCCTTCACTAATATACATGACCTCCCTCCATAAAGACCATTGACAATTCTGCAAAGTCTTGAAGTTGCATATATACCCATCTGACATGTATTGTACAAAACCCTCTCACTTTTATTGATAGATCTAGCATCTTCTCAATACAGACCCACACAAACATGTTATCCCTTTCTTCCCAACCCAAGTACTCTAAATGTTCCTCACAAGTTCTTGTACTGACCTACTTTTTACTGGAAACACACTCACCTCCCTTTTCCCCACACTGACTTTTTAAGGGTTGAGCCTGCGAGAGCATGTGCTAGCGCATGCGTCTCACATGCGAGACACTCGTGCATACAGAAAAAGGCTTGGAACCTGCGATTCGTTGGCTTGCGTGGCACTCTTCTTTGCAGCCTCTTAATTCATCATGTCAGACCTAACCTCATTTCCTTTCCTCTCTGAGGAGCAGAGACCAAGCACTGATTGATTCAACTTAATCATGTCTGTCCGCTGCTCCCGACGTGATTGAGGTACTATTTTGTTTGTTCTTTTTGTGCTCTGCAAACAGAAGGTGTGTGACTAAACATGCCCGACAATCCAAATAAAATTGCAAAGATTAATTTTCTATAGTTAACTTTCTTTTATTTTGGCAAGCTTTCTTTTGTCACTTTGCACTCATATTTTATTTTGTTTTTGATCATGGGCGCTGGTCTAAAAAAATGAGGATTATGTAATTGTAATGCAACATTGTTGTGCAATTTCTGAAAATGATGCTTTAACACATAATCGTGCAGTACACTAAATCCACCCCACTCCAATCCTCGCCAATCTCACCCCACACCTATCCGCCCACTCAATCCAATCCACCCCAGATTAAAATCCACCCCACTCTAATCTAAACCATTCACCCCAATCCAATCCACTCCATTTCACCAAACTCCAATCCTTCCCACCACACTCCAATCCAAAACAATCTGTCCCACTCTGATCCAAAACAAATGCCCCACTCCAATCCTCTGCACTCCAATCTGCCCCACTCCAACCCAAAACAATCTTCCCCACTTCAATCCAAAACAATCCACCCCACTCATAAACAATCTGTCCTACTCCAAATTCCCCAAAATCTGCCCACTCCAATCCACCCCACTTCAGTGTGCCCCACGCCAATACAAAACATTCAGCCCTACTCCAATCTTACCCACTCCAATCTGCCTCCCTCCAATCTTCCTCACTTCAATCCAAAACATTTTCCCCCACTCTAATCCGTCCCACTCTAATTTGCCTTACTCCAATCCAAAATAGTCTGCCCCACTCTAATCAGCCCCACAACAATCAAAAACAATATGCCTACTCCAATCTGCTCCACTCCAATCCAAAACAATCTGACCCAATCCAATCTGCTCACTCCAATCTGTCCCACTTCAATAAAATTCACCTCATCCCAAATCCAATCCACCCCACCCACTCCATCCCAAATCACCCTACTCCAATCCACCACAATTCGCCCCATTCCATTTAAATCCACTCCAATCTAGTCCAATCCAATCTACCCCACTCTAGTCCAATCAACCTCATCTGAATCCAATCCACCCGACTCCAATTCAATCCACCAATCAAAAAGAATCTGCCCCACTCCAATCTACCCACACTAATCTGCCCTACTGCAATTCAAAATAATTTGCGGCAGTTCAATCCAAAACAATCTACCTCACTCAAATCGACCCCACTCCAATCCAAAACAATGTGCCCTACTGCAATGTGCCCCATTCCAATCCAAAGCAATGTGACCCACTCCAATACACAACAGTGTGCCCCACGCCAGTGCAATCGACCTCACTCCAATCCAATCCAATCCACCTCACCCACTCTATCCCAAATAACCCCACTACAATCCAGCCCGCTCCAACACTACCCCACTAAAGTCCAATTAGCCTCACCCAATCCAATCCACCCCACTGCAATCCAATCCACCCCACCCCAGTTCTGTCAACCCCACTTAATCAACTCCATTCAGCCCACTACACTCCAATCCAACCCACTGCAATCCAATCCTATCCAATCCAATCCACTCCACTCACTCCAATCCACTTTCTCCAATTCACCCCTTCCAGTCCAGTCCAATCTACCCCTCCACTCCACTCTAATTTACCCCACTCCGGTTGTAATCCACCCCACTCCAATCCAATCCACCTCACCCCATTTGAGTCCACCCCACTCCAATCCACTCCACCCACTCAAATCTACCACACTCCACTCAATCTAACTCACTCTACTGCATTCCAGTCCACCCCTCCACCTCAATCCACTCCAACCCCTTTCACCCTATTCCACCCCACTCCACGTTACTCCACTCTACACCACTGCACTCTATGACACTGCACTCTACAACACTCTATGCCACTGAACCACTGAATTCTACTCCCCTCTACTGAACTCTACGACACTCTACTCCCCCTACTCCATTCTATGACACTTTACTCCAACAATTCCAGTCTATGACACTCCACTCCCCCCACTCCATTCTAAGGCACTCCTCGCCACTAACTTTTAGCCATGCTGAACACTGGTGTACAACATGGCAAAACCACACTGCCAAACCCAATAGCTCTTCATTCACACTTGCTCATATATATCACTGTGTTCTAACCTATGCTAATAACACACTAGAAATACCTTTTTATTTTTAGGCTAAAGGTCAATTTACTGATGCCTACACCTCTCTATCTTCTGCCAGGTTACCCTTCTACCTTTTCTTCTCTGTATTGAAAGGCATTTTAACACCACAATCGTACAACTAATATACTCTACAGTTCTCTATGGACAGCTTCCATAGAGCCCAAAACACTGACTGCTTTTCATGTGTGTTGCTTACCTAAATACAGCTTCATCCTGTGCTCCAACGTCTTTGGTGGTATTTTCATGTTCTGTGGCATCTGTCGCCTATTGTCCTTGATGTGCATGTCTTTCTATGGTTTCTCTGTCTCATAGTTTTGTATAGTGTTTTAGGACCCTAGTGTAATTTTACAGATTCATGCCCTTATATAGGTATAATTCACATTACGCTTATATAGGCATAAAAATCATACCCATATTTAGACATAACCCATCCAGTCCAAATACGGCATGGCTACTTCCACTAGTTCCAAAAAGCCACAACGATTTCCTGGAAAACTCGGCTTCAGCAGTCCGGGACATCCCCTTTCTTGAATATTGATTTATCCCAGAAATCATGGCGTTTTCAAAGAACTGCCGTTCTTTGGTGATGTTATTATGTCCGACCTTACGTCAATCCAGGCACCTTCAAGGTATAAATATGCCTACACTTGCCCTAGCAAACACATGGTGGTTTGGAGCAGTGGACTATCTACTTGCTCGACGCATCTCGCCACAGCAAGTACCGAAGGAAGCCGACCCTCCAGCTGATGCACTGACAGAGAGGCTGCCTTTCTATCGCTGAGAATCCAGCTCCAGTTTTTCCAAGCTCCCCTTGCGGGGTGTTGGGAAATCGAGTCCGGAGACAGAGATACCAGACCTCCTTCATTCTAAACCAAGGTACGGAGCTGATTAGACCCTAAGAGAAATCTTGGATAGATTTTTGGCAAAGAAACTAAACACATACTTACTTCTTCCCTCGTACTAGACTAAGGTTAGGTACATCAGGGTAGGCGTATTTTAGAAACAGCAGTTGAGTACTTTTAGTCTTTGTTATGTATGTATGTATTTTATGGAAACCATACCATTCTTTTACAGTATTATTTCATAATACTCTTCGTGCTGTACGCATTATACTTTACAGCCAGTATTACGATTGTAGCAGTTTGTTTCTTCTGTATGAGAAAGAAGACTGTTCAATAAATACTTTTATTGAAAACACGCGTCTCTCTATTTCTCTGCACCTCTGGTGAAACGAAGCATGCACGATTGACTGAGTAAAATATCCATCTATTGTTTCCACAACTCTGAAGATCCGTTTTGTTCTTGGGGAAACAAAGTTGTCATGTTTATGCGGTTGTCAGAAACGAACCCCTTCTTGTGTGTTCGAGAACGTTTCTAGTGACCTCTGAACTAGCTGGCACTCACAATTAAGTCTAATATATTCGATAGAGACCTAGTCGACTTAAGTCCTACATCACATCTATAGGATATATTATTCCAATATGCAGAGCCTATTGGGAAATATAGGAACTACACTACAATAGACTTGGTTCATGCTTGTTTTTAATTAAGATTATATGTTTAGGTCAGTAATATCGACCTGCACATATATTGACTCCAGAATATCACCTACCTACATATGATCAATGTGAGCATAAATAGGGAGGAAAACATTTACTAATTTTAACTCCAATACTATCTACCTTGACAATGGTTTCGTGGTCGGTTTTGTGAAGTAAATATAAGTGCAGGTCAATATTATAATAAATATTTTGCCCAAACACATGCATGGGCTGCCTCATCTATATGATACTCAGTTACTACTCACTGCCTAATTCTGAACTCTGTTAAAACAAAACAATTCACTCCCCCCACTGCACAAAAAACAATTACATCATCTCCTATGAAGGTCCATTGGGTTGCAAATCCTCTGCGAATATAACCCACCATTCACTAAAAGGAAGCTAACTCACAGTGGGCAGCTAGGGGGGAAGGGGAAGAGAAAGAGAGAGAGCACAGCTACTCCAGTCTCTCTCCAGGTATCGGTTAAGGGTGCAACGGTAGTAGGAGACCTTTTTTTTGCAGTGGATGGCATTAAAAAGAGTAGTTTGTACTAGATAGATGCCTGTACTTTAAATCACAGATGCTAATCAATAATGAATGCCCCATAATATGAGGAAATCCCAGTAGCAGCACATTCTCCAAATTGGTGATACTCGTACCAGTACTACCGCCAATGAAGCTGTTATGCTTGCCGCAACAACACGGCCCAATCAACGGGGACAAGAGCCAGTAGAAGGTGGAAGCAGAGACGGAAAAGTACAGCAAAACATTCAACTCAAATATAGGGAACATGGAACAAGGGGACCATCACAAGGAAAAGAATCAAATGTGTAGGAGCAAAAGGTAGAGTGGCAAATTTAAGTGGTAGTTGAAACCCGCAGTAAAGCACACATTTACCAGGCAGTGAGCAATTGAATTACACACCTTCCTATACAGATGGACCAGTGCTGACCCATGTGCAGGAGCCCAATTGATAGGAAAATCTTCCTGAGGTGCTAAAAAACTGGATTTCTAACCTATCAATCTATCCACCCTTTTTCTTTTGTCCATAATCTCCAACCTCTTTATCTGTGTCATAATATCTGACCCATCATATTCCTCACATTCCTGGCACCTCCGTCCTTTATAATCGGTAGCTTTGGGGACATCAATTAAACTAATGTCAAATGGGGATCACCAGGGAATTGTTGCTGTGACCCTTATGCAATCCAGTGCGACACCCGGCCACTTTGCTTGAAAGCCCCTGTTTCCGATATTTGTCAGTACAGGTGTTGTTTGGGTTAGATTTGGCTTAATCAATATTCAAATAATATTATGCTGATTTGTAGTGAGTATCTCTAACCTACAGCCTTATCATGGACAGGGCACAATTTCCCTGTTTGTTTCACGGCACACCTTAAAACAGGTGTTCCATACACAAACAGTGAAAGTGCTCCCTATCACATTGAATGTGCTGCCCCAGGGCAGCTGGGAACTCGTGCTGCCCTCGGGCAGTGCATTCAAGTGAAATAAAATCAGCTTTGAAGCAGCTGCTCCGTGTTTCACTGTACAGGCGGCAAGCCATCCGCACTTTTAAGAGGAATTAGAGATCCCCTTGCAGGCGGGTGCAGTGAATAACTAAACCCACCTGCAAGGGGGTCCCTGGGTCCCCTGCTCCAAAGGGCTGCTATCAGGGTGTGCTCTGTGAGTGCGCCACCGTCTAGATGGCGTACTGACATTGCTCCTCAAGACAGCTTCATTACCTCTGCGCCCATGTATATAATATGGCGCAGGTGCAGAAGCAAAGGGATTCCCTCATTTGCAAGAGGCCACGCCCACACGCAAATGAGGGAACACCCTCTTGTGAAAGTACTGGCCTTGTGTGTGCATCAGCACTCTCAGTATTCCAGAAGGTGCCACACAAGCGTCTGTGGCCCCTTCTGTAAAACCAAAATACCCCAGAGAGCCCAATGCGGGCACTAACGCCCGTCGCGCCCCCGGGACACTTCCATAATATGGCCCCTGATGTTCCATGTGAGTGTTAACGTGACCGCTGTCATTCTCTCAGACTCAACATTTACACCGATTGCGGTAATGGGAGAATAATGAATGGGGTATAAAGTGGGGAGAGAAAGAAATTAACAGATTACCGAGATAGTCTGTAAATTTGCTTTAATTTCTTGACATTCTGCAATACGAATAATTCTCAGCTGACTGTTTCTTGTGAAGAGAATAGAAAGTTGTCTGCCTTTCCTAATTGCAAATCCAAATAACTGATCGAGGAGGGATAAATAGATGTGGAAATTCCTCAAAATAATGTTCAATAAATGCAACTACTTTAGTCCCAAATAGGCCAACAAGACTCATATTGCAATGTTAGATTCAGTTCCAAAAATAGCACATCAGTAAGCAGACTTTCGCCTCATGACACTACATATGCAGAGCATACAGTGGCAGGAAAGGGGAAAATGAAACTAGTTCTTTACACAGACTGAATTAATCAAGGATACATGTTGTTCAACCAAACATGGTATCTATTCGTGAAAAGAATATTTGGTGCAACTGTGAGAAAATGCAGCACTAAAATGCAGCGACCTGACGCATCCGAAATAAGAAATCCAGGAACTTTCTGTAACAAGAAAATACGGACTGTGACAAATTTGCATTGGGAGCGAGGATACTTTCCATACGGTTTCATTAACACGCACACCAGCGGTTCTTAACTTTGGGTCTATGGACTGCTGGGGGTGCACAACAACTACTCAGGAGGTCAGTGACTGCATTTTAGCCGATTAAGTATATACACATACATAGGAGAATTGAGCATTTTAAAATACTCTAAATGGGTAAACAACCTTTACAACACAACTTTTACATCGCAGAGCCTTTACAACGCAACCATTACAACGCAAACTATTACAACGCATTGATCTGGGGGGCGCTCTAGGATAGGGAATAGGTTAATTTACTATCCAATAACCTTCCCTAGTGTCCACGGGGACTGGAGTTGGAATAGTAAATTAAACTATTCACTATCCAGCACCCCAAAGCACTATGTGTTGTAATGGACTGCGTTGTAATACTTGCGTTGTAAAGGCATGCGATGTAAAAGCATGCGTTGTAATGTCATACATCCCTCTAAATGTGACGGAATTTGAAACTGAAGGCTACAAATCCAGTTGGTATCCTTATCTTGAATCCTGGGAGGAAGGCAAGCAAAGCAAATATATATTTGTATAATTTGTGTCCTCAATTGAATCCTGTGGCTAACGGGGAAGCCACAGGATTCCCCATCTAATTGTTAAAGAGATTTTTTCAGGTGGCCACTGAATTGTCTGTGGTTAATGACATGATCATGCGTCATGATTTCTTCATCCCGCCGGACAGCTTAAGTAAGGACAAAATAATGGCTGCACACCGTGGGCACTTGTTGCTCACCACGATGTGCAAACTTCTCAAACAGTGCTATTGGTGGCCTTTCTTAGAATTGTAAACCAAGTACCTGGTTGATACGTGTGTTTATCCTGTTCCGTTCCCTGAAAGATCGTGAGATAAAGTTGGGATGGATTTCTCTGGGCCATAGAAGGTCCTACCTAGCAACATCAATTACTTGATATTGTAATAGATTATCACTCCACATGGTTATATCATATGTTTTGTGATGCCCCTAGTATCGGGAATGCCATTCACTTTTTGGAACAAGTGTTTGCTATTGAAGGTTCCGCTCAGTGTGTTAGTTACAGACAATGGTTCGCACAAAATGCGCACATTTCTTGATGTTAATGATGTACAGCATTCTAAGGTAGCTTTATATTGCCAGTTTTCAAATGGTTTAGTTGGAAGGGTGAATAGAATAGTGAAAGAAGGGATTCAGACAGCACTTTCCTCCGGACAGGATGTGCAGGAGTTTGTTAGCACTGAAATCTGGAATGAAAACATTGCACAACACAGAACCACTGGTGCTCCTCCATTTACACTATTGAGAGGGAGTAATGTGTTTGTGAATGGTTGAAGTGCAGGAACACATGGAAAGATGTTGGGCTTAAGAATGTCGCTGTGGATTCCCATGTGTTGCAGAAGAAGAGTGCCATGAAGCAGAGATTTGATGCTGGTAAGCGTTTCAAAAGCATGGACCTTCAAGTTGGTGACTGGGTGTTAATAAGAAATCCCAAGAGAGTGCTGAAGGGTTTGTCGAACTTCACCTCTCCCATACAGGTCATGAAAGTGAGCAAGGGGTCAGCTTTTCTTGGTGATAAGGGATGGTGGAACAAGAAGAGTCTTGTTCACCTTTGTGAGGTACTGGCGCTCTGCTTCAGGAAACATTCCCAGGTAGAGTTGGGCCAATGTGATTGGTCTTACTGGTTGCACGAATCACTTGAGGGGTCTTCTACTTCTCTAGGTGAGTCATCTTCAGAGCTGAGCAGGAGATGTCCTGTAGGTGTTAATGAGCAGGATGTTATTAACACCACGGCTACAAGAGAAGTGGGGTGTTGCCAAAGACAGATGCAATGCAGTTGTAATGGGTGTGTATTGTTTTAATCTTTGTTATGTTTTGCCATGGCTACAGGAGAAGTGGGATATCGTCAAAGAAAGCCACCTCACAGATTAAATGTCGATGCATTTTTCTATATGTTGCAGATTTAATGCGTATATATTGTTCTATACTTCATTTTGAGTTCCACATTCCAGAGTGGAATGGTGTCTACGTGGTTGACTGCAACGTTACTCAGTTGCTGAATGTACGTCGCAGATGCCGAACACTCCTGGTTGTGGGTGTTTATGTATCATTAATAAAATTTGTTAAACTACACCGCTGTCTCAGTGAACTTCTTCTTACGGCCCCTGACATTGATTAAACCAACAAGACATGTGGAAAAGGAGTAAACCAAGAAGCGGGGAAGTGAGAGTGAAAGAGAGTTGGGGTGGTTCCCCCAGTTAGAGAGATTACAAATGTTCAGGAAGAACGATTTGAGAAAATAAATCCAACAGCCTTTTAAAATAAATACAGTTAAAGCAGAATGTTTGATTGATTGATTAATTCAGAAAAGACGCTGTGCTATGGGATTTCCTTTTAGCTCCAGCCATTTTTAAATCACACACTGAATACAAAATTCCACCTAAAACTCTACATCAGCCCTACGTTCTAAGTGAACTCTAAAGATGTAACCAATCACCAACCAACATCCAGCAGTGCTTGCAATGATAAATATACAAACACTGAACAATCCTTCGGTAGTACTACCCTATGAACATAGAACCTACCTTAAGTAACGCAGCACCTACCCCCAAAGTATACTCATTTCAGGAAAGAGCCCAGAAACATCTTAGGAATTAACATTTGATCGAAACTGGAATTCACAAGTAATGGCAAAGCTACTGGGTCTGGGTCTACTGTGCTTTGGGAAACAGAGTAAAAACATGAATACATCGAATGCTGGAGTACCTACAGTATAGATTGATGTTCTTTTCTCTGGCATTCTCAGCCACAAAAAGAAAATGAATGACATGCCACCGGGAATAAGGAGCAGGAGAATGAAGAGCAGGATAAAGGGGAAAGAGGGATGGATGAAAGAGAGGAAGCTCGTGATGGACTAACAAGGAGTGACACAGAGGGGAAAGGAGCACGGGGCCACAGAGGAAGGATGAGAGGTAGTGTAGCATCCTGCTACCAATAACCACAGACACAGTTATTTATGATACTGGAGCTTTATTCTAGTGCAACCTGCTTCTCCCCTGTCCCTACTCTATCTGCCTCTTCCCTTGTCCGTCCCCTCCTCTTCCTGTCCACCCCTGGGCTCCACCCACAACCACTAGCCTGCTAACTTCATAACATCTCCCCCTTTTGTAACAAAACAAACAAACACACTGACTTCTCAGTCCATTTCTTCAATAAGTCTTTTGGGTGGACGTGTGTCGCGATGAGGTCGCGGCGACCTGGCTCTCGGACTAGTATTGTTCGGTGTCTCATTGGCCGGACCAGTGTTCTCGCGACCAGCTGAATGTGGTTCTTCTGAACTGGGAGTGTCCATATCACTCACCACGGTTCCGGTGGTGTCTCGTGATAATTTCTTGAAATGCGAGATGTTTCTCGTGACTCGCCGATGCTCAGATTCCGCGGTCAGCATAGTTCCTTTCTTTTTCGTGATCAGCAAAGGTTCATCCTTGAACAGGCAGTCGGTCTTCCTCTGCTGTTCTTGCTTGACGAGAACATGGTCCCCTTCATGTAAGGACAGTGACCTCGCTCTTCTCCGGCGGTCTGCATATGACTTCATTCTGTCTTTACTGCGCTTGTCCGTTATCATCATCTCTTGATGGTCTCGTGCGGGTGATGATGCTCGCAAAGCCCTTTCCCACGTTGGAATGCGATTCCTCATGGGACGTCCCAGCATGAGTGTCGCCGGGCACTGCCCAGTCGTTGCGTGAGGAGTTGTCCTGTAAGCTCGGAGGACCTCGTTGAGAGCCACTTGTAGATCTTTACCCTCCGCGGTAGCATGTTGAAAAGTCTTTTTGAGTGTGGCCATGAATCTCTCGATTGTTCCATTGGCCTGTGGCCAGAGGGGTGTGATCCTGCGATGATGAAAATCCAGGTGTTTCGCAAATGCTGCGAAGTCTTGCCCATTGAAAGGGGGTCCATTGTCCGTTTTCACCTTCGTGGGAACTCCCCTTGTTGCAAAGACTTCATCAAGTACTTTGAGAGTACTAGAGGCGTTTGTGGACGGTACAAAGTATGCCATGGGATAACGAGAATGCTCATCAATGATGGCCAGCACCTATTTGCCCGATGACAGGGGTCCATAGAAATCAATGGCGATCTCTTGCCACACTCCAGGTGGCAGGGCGGTCATGTGCAGTGGTGCTGGAGGATCACTTTTGCTTGTGAGCTGACAGAGGTGACAGTCCTTCAATAGCGCACGGCAAACACGATTGAGTGCGATATCGTGTTCTCGTAGATCAGAACCATATACGAGGATGTCATCGCTATAGTTGAGCGTGTTGGGAATGTTTTGGATGACTTGCCGAATTGCTTCCTGAAATATTTCGGCCGCGGAGGAAACTCCAAAACTCAGTCTCTTATATCTGAACAACCCCAGATGGGTTGCGAAGGTGGTGATGTATCTTGACCTTACATCTAGTTCTAGCTGATGGTAGCCTTTATTTAAATCCAACTTGGAAAACACTGTTGCACCATTGACGGCGGAGATCATATCGCTCAAATGTGGTCCCGGATGTCGTTCTCTTTTGATTGCAGTATTGGGCAGGCGCATGTCCACACAGAGTCTGACTTTGTTGGCCGTGCCCTTCTTGGGTACTATAACTACTGGGGACACCCACGGTGTTGGACCATCTGTGCGCTCGATGATGTCAGCAGCTGGCAGATCCTGGAGTTCTTCCTCAACAGCGGTCTGGAGATGGAACGGTACCCGTCGAGGGTGTTGAGCGATGGGTCTGACTTGTTCATTGATATGTAACCGCACTTGGCGGTCTTTCAATTTGCCTAACCCTTGAAATAGTCTGGGAAACTGACGGGTCACATCTTGGTTGCCGCTAACTTTGAAAAGGATTTCCACTAGGTGAAGACGTTCAGCTGTCGGAAGGCTCAGTAGGCAGTCTGCTTCTGGGCCCTTGATAACATGGATGACCGCTGATATGGTTGTGTCGTCATGTTTGAGGGTCGTCGAAAACTTCCCAAGGCAGGGAAGTGGCTTCTTAGCCATCCACGTGAAGACTCTAACTGGTGCAAATGTCAGAGGAGGTGACCGGAATATAGTTATAGTTCAAGGATGCACCGGAGTCCAATACGAACTTTGTGTCATGATTGCCAACTGTGATGTCCAACCGAGGATATGTCTTCAGTTGGTCTGGATCTGCAGCTAGGTTCAGATATTCAATGGTGTATGTTGAGTCTCTGGATGATGGTCTAGATTCCTTGGATGGTGACCTCCGTTCCCACCTGGACCGCCGTGACTCTCTGCTGGAGTGTGACGACCCAGAGGACTGCTCAGTCTGTTCTTGGACAGCTCGCGCATGGTGTCTTCGAGTGTCGGACCGGGATAATCTCGGAGTACTGTTTCGGGCGTCCGACTGGGATGTCCTTGTGGCACCACTTCGTCTCTCTTTGTTGTATTCCCCACACATCACTTCGAAGTGATTAGTTCGACCGCACTTCCGACATCTCTGACCCATGGCAGGGCAACTATCCACATGGGGGTAATCATACCCACATCTGTAACATTTCCTCACTCTCTCTGGTTTTCGCTCCTTCTTCCACGGCTCTCGCCGCTGGTATCTTGACTGGTCTTGACGAGAGGGCGGGCGTGACCTCCATTGTCTGTCTCTCGAACTCCTTCGACTGTCACTTTTGGCGTGTACCCGTCGCACTTGTTCGCGACTCCCTTTGTGCCCCGTTTCGATATCAGCTGCATACTCCTCTGTCTGATCATAGACTCGTGTCATCTCCTCTATATCGTCTAGGCTATGTTCTTTTCTCAATAGTCGCCTCCTCAGTTGGTCGGAGTGACATCCATCTATTATTTGTGACTTTATTGCAGCATCTGTTGAGAAATTATCAAATTCACAATGCTTGGCTAGTCTCCGCAGGCGCATCATGAAGGCACTCATGGGTTCTTCCTTCCCTTGACGAGCCGAGTGGAATGTATGGCGTTCGTAGTCTACGTTTTTCTTGTGAAGAAATCTTTTATTCAATGCGTCACGCACTTTGTCATAGGTATCCGCCTCAGCAGCAGGAAGGTCTTTGATTATCTTGACTATCTCCCGCCCCGCCAGGTTGCGCAGGGCAATCAACTTCTTCTTGTCCACAGTCACTTCCGATCCTTCGATGTAGTCTTCAAACTCTTCCAGCCATTCTTGCCATCTGGGACCCATGCTTCCCCCAGTGGTCACTTTGAGAGGTTCGGGTGCTCGCAGGTGCGACCCACCTGCAACCTTGGGCTTGACATCGTCTGGTTGCGGCGGATTGACTTCGTCATCAGACACCATGTTGTCTGATGCGTACCCCGCTTCCTATTTGCCTCAATGTGATGTTTGTTTGCCAATGCTTGTTTATTTGTCAATGCTTGTTTATTTTCTGGTGCCAATGCTTGTTTCTTGGCCAATGCTTGTTTGTTTGCCAATGCTTATTTATTTGCCACTGCTTGTTTATTTGCCAATGCTTGTTTAGTTTCTGGTGCCAATGCTTGTTTCTGGGCCAATGCTTGTTTGTTTGCCAATGCTTGTTTATTTGCCACTGCTTGTTTATTTGCCAATGCTTGTTGAGCTTCTGGTGCCAATGCTTGTTTCTTTGTCCAGTGCCTGACTTCAAAATGGCCGCCTTCACACTACACAGGGAAGTCCTTCCCCGATGCCTGACTTCAAGATGGCCGCCGTCACTGCAGGCACACAAGGCTTTCTCTCTCTCTGCTCCTTCGGTTCCCACTTGCTCTGGACTCACCGGCAGTCAACTTCAGGCCACAGCGCCGGCCAGGATATCTTCTCTTGGTCACTGCTGGCACCAGGTGAGGTTGGGGTGGGCTCCCGCCTCGCTCTGCAGGTTCCCGCGCTTCCTTGCCGATCACCTGCTATAACTCACGCATCGGGCGTGAGGTTTTCCTCTGTCGGGGAATGCTCAAGCCCCGATTTCAGCGCTCTCAGCGGCGCTTGACAGCGGCATCTCCCAGACGACGTTCGATGTCTGGGGCCCTTCCTACTCGGTTGTGAGCGCCACACAGGGTCGGAGTGGGCTCCTGATCTCTGTAGTTTCGCCACTCACCCAGGGCGCACGCTTCCAGCGTGAGATGCGCTCTAGCGCGATCGGCTCCTTTTCTTTCTCTCGAGCGGTTCAGCGCTCGGTCATGCGGCCCCTTCTCAGCTTCCTCCTGGTCTCTTGGAGGAGCAGGGTCACCGGCTGCTGGCCTCGTTTCTCAGGCGGCAGCTAGGCTTCACTCGGCGGCGTTTTCTTCGGCGCTGCCTAGGGACAGGTGTTTCACGACGTGCTGTGGGTTGTGGGTTTTCTCATCCCACCCTCGTCGCCAGTTGTAGCATCCTGCTACCAATAACCACAGACACAGTTATTTATGATACTGGAGCTTTATTCTAGTGCAACCTGCTTCTCCCCTGTCCCTACTCTATCTGCCTCTTCCCTTGTCCGTCCCCTCCTCTTCCTGTCCACCCCTGGGCTCCACCCACAACCACTAGCCTGCTAACTTCATAACAGGTAGGTGCAGGTAGGAGTACTACTCAGGAGAAGGAAAGAAGAGTGATGTTGGTGATTCTGACAACAAGATGCTACTGAATTCTTGCACGCCTGGGATAGACATCTTAGGGTAAGGCAGGCTGCCATGTCGGAAAGAACAGTCAATGGAGCATCCATGACGGGGTCAAGCTCAAACTCAATTGCTGCCAAAAACGTTCTGACTACAAAATAATTAAAAAAAATAATTGATTTCAATAGAGAATGTAGGTATAGTATAAAGAATTCAATATGGCAGCCATTGTAATCTACTTCCATCCTTATTTACTAATATAAAATAATGCCTCACACTTTACAATGCAAGAACTTGATTGGAGGCAGAAGGATACACTCAAATAGTCAATAACATTATGCTTAGACAGAAATACTCCACTGGGGCGGAGCCAAGGTATGATTAGCAAAGTATTTAGGCAATGGCTGAAAGAGGCTTGATGAAAAAAAGTTAAAGTTTGACGGAAGTAGACCCAAAACCCACTGTTATTTTATTAGAAACAGTATGTATGAGAGTTGTGCTGTCATAAATTACACTTACAGCAAAAGAGCCTTCCTTTTAGACTGGCTTTAATTTCTGCAGCACTGATGACAAGTCACTGTCAGAGAGGGGCAGAAGCAAGGAGTAATTAAAAGGGAAAGACATGGGCTGTGAGGGAGGAATGACAGAGAAGTGGAGGAGGATTAACAATGCGCTACACAGAAGGGAAAGAGGGTGAGGTGAGCGAGAGGAAGTAACCATTGTTGATATATATAGCACATTGGAATACTTTGGATTTATATTGATTCACAGCAAAAGAGCCTTCCTTTTAGACTGGCTTTAATTTCTGCAGCACTGATGACAAGTCACTGTCAGAGAGGGGCAGAAGCAAGGAGTAATTAAAAGGGAAAGACATGGGCTGTGAGGGAGGAATGACAGAGAAGTGGAGGAGGATTAACAATGCGCTACACAGAAGGGAAAGAGGGTGAGGTGAGCGAGAGGAAGTAACCATTGTTGATATATATAGCACATTGGAATACTTTGGATTTATATTGATTCAGATGAGAATGAGGTAGGATCGATTTTGAGGAAGGAGGTAGGCTACTTTGTCCCTATTGCTTTGCCAATGCTTTTTCCTTTTCTGTTATCACTTAGATGGGAGTAGACCATGTTGGACTTCCCACTGGGATTGGCAGTTCTTTATGTTGCTGTCTGTGCACACTTAATTTATAATCTTAGATTGGGGCAAAAGGTCCATAAAGTACTAAACTAAAAAGCTATGAATAACATTAAAACAAATCTGAAGTAATTGGATAAATTACTCCCTGCAGGACGTTATAAGGATATTGCAAGTTACCCAAGAGTTCTGTTAGTATATAGAGGAAAGAAGCCTAAGGCTAAGTGCCTTCATAAGGTCATGTACCTTCCAATATCCTTTTAACATATGGCATAGTGTATTTTATTCCTTGTAGTACATGGTCCCAGCATTACACATTGCACTAAACACTTAAGTCCTTTGTGTCTTGTTCTTTCATGTAAAAGAGATAGTCTAGTTGCAGGTGGAAAGATCAGCAATGGAATTTATAATGCAAAATTAAACACAATAAAAAGCAGATAGTAATTTGTTGGAAAATATATTAGAATCTGTTTAATGTAAATCAGATTAAAGCAGTGTTGTAGTTCACAATGCAAGGGAACATGTAGAAAAATTGAATCATTCCTGTAATGGGCTATAACATGCAAACAATGAAAATGTTGCCAAAATTTCGAATTTTTCTGATAATTGTTCATTCTAGAAAAACAGGCTGTAAGAATAAAAAATGCATTCTTCTTTTTGTTGTTTAAACTGCAGTTGTAATTATGCTCTGTGACCTGACTTTCACCATGGCTTCTTGCTCTGGCAGCAGACATTATTACATCCCAACTATAATACTTTATTACATTTGAGCAGCTGTGTTCTTTTCTTATTACAGATGATGAGATTTCACAACTCCACTGCAATAAGGAAATTAGAGGCAGCCTTTATACGTGGATTTCAGGATGCTATGTAATATGTCATAATTGCATTGCAAACATAATATATGTCTTGTGCCTGAATGCCCGGTCTTTTATTTCATTCTAGACTGGAGCAGGTTAGGAGACGCTGGATCCAAATGGAATAAGCTAACCCAGAACCAGAAATCTCAAACTACGCAGTCAATGTACTTCAACTCATCACCCTCTCTTGCAAATGGATCAAGACATGAAATGGATGACACCTTTTCAAAGACACTCACAAGCGGTATGAGTACTATTTTACCATCAATTAACATATAGTCTTTGAAAAACAGTAACATTTTATGGGGGTCCTGTGTTGTCCAAAATATCGGAATCCACCTACTGAACCTAATTAACTTCAATAGTCAATGAATCATCCAATGTAATGTAATGTAAGGGAATTTTGTATAGCGTTGAACTGTCCCCCAAAGTGTATCCTGGCGCTCAGATTGTCCGAACAGCAGGGCCGAAGAAGAGACAAACAAGGGGAAAAGCGGAACAGAGTCTAGGCTCTTGGAAACAGAGTGGTTTTCAGGTTCTTCCTGAAACTGGATAGAGTATTAAGTTGCCTAAGCTCTAAAGGAAGAGCATTCCACAATCTAGAGGCAGTAAAAGTAAAGGATTGGCCGCCCATACGTGCTCTCTTGATTTTAGGAACCCTGATCAAGGGTGCTGTAGAAGAGCGAAGTGCTCGAGTAGGCACATATCAGGTGAATTTTTTCTGGAGCACTCTGGGTCCAGTCCCATGGACAGCCCTATGAACAATACAGAGAGCCTTAAATGGTATCCGCTGTACAACCGGCAATCAATGAAGGTCCCTAAGGGCCATGGAAGAAGACAGTCTCCATGGCCGATTCAGTGCAAGTTTTGCAGCCATAGTTTGTATTCTCTGCAGTTTCCTCAGTAAGGAGGCCGGAGCATCAAGGAGCAGAGCATTGCAATAGTCGATTCTACTCAAGACTATGCACTGCACCACCTGAGCTCTAGCGTCAGAAGGCCGACATTTCCAGCAGTACCAAAAAAACTGTCTGACCACTGTAGGCCCGCATTCGTAGGTCGTCGAGGACTGCCACCAGGGCGGTCTCAGTCCCATGTGCGGGGCGGAATCCAAATTGGACTTCATCCAGCAGCTGATTATCTTCCACAAATTTGGAAATAGTCATACATCCTCCTTTACGCTAACTGGAGAAAATATTCCTATTATGTTATTAGCTGTTCATATAGGTGCACCCTTTAGGGGCATTTGCCTACTTGATTTTGTTTATAGGAGGTCTTTTTTTTTTAAACAGACTTTATTGATGACTTCATTATCTCATACCATGCAATAGAATTATACAGAGGTAGTCTTTTTCCTTATATAGTAGTTACATTGCATATGATGTATACAGATTCTGCATATATCGGTCTTAGTAAGTTACAATACTAATGATCACAATCTCAAGTAATCCTGTTGTCAGTATAAGCTGACAGGGCTCGAAATAGGATGCATCAAACATAAAGCTGAGTAATTTATAGGAGGTCTTTTGCAGTATACACTGCTAAAGAGAATGGGATTGTGGGAATCCACAGGCAGTGAACTGGATCTGAATGACGTAAAAGTGTGCAGTAGAATGCTTGCAATGGGATTATATTGTGAAAAAGGTAATGTTCATGAAGGAGGGCACACAGACCAGCCTGCAGGTATCTGACAGCTCATAGATATTTTTGACTGCATATCTTTAATGTCTACTGATATTAATGTTTTCACTTACTTACTTCTAAAATTAGGCTACTGGTTCTTTGGCTTTGGAAGCATCGAAATTTGCTTTAAATGCATGAAGGGAGAGACAGCTTGAGCTTAGAGACAGATTAAATTCAGACAGCTTTAGTTGTCTCAAAGAGCTAACACAATCCCAACAGAGAATGGCATGGTGCTCAATCCTTTCAGTCTTTGGTTATTATTAGTGTCATTGATTACATTCATCTCCCATTCTAGCTCTTGTTCATGATTTATGTAATGTTGCTATTGCTCAGTAATAATTCAGAAAAGGGGGTGGTGATGGACAGAGCATCTGAATTAAGCAGAACACTCATACCCAGTCAAAAGATCAGGGCTTGATCCATCACCGTTTTTTAGCTCACTGCACCATCCCAGTTCAGAACCTGGCTACATGCAAATTAGTCTGTCCCTGGCCCAGTGCATCATGGGAACAGGGCAGACCAAACTACCAAGCCAATTCTTTACTGGAAAGGAAACAAGCTTCCGGGGACTGGTTTCTGGCATTACAGCCGTCTTCGGCCCGGCTTGCTTGAATCCTGATGGTGCAGTGAGCAAGGGACTCACATCTGAGCATACCCTTCCACGCTTGTGGTGGCCAAAACGATTCAGAAAAGGGGGTGGTGATGGACAGAGCATCTGAATTAAGCAGAACACTCATACCCAGTCAAAAATACCAAACTACCAAGCCAATTCTTTACTGGAAAGGAAACAAGCTTCCGGGGACCGGTTTCTGCACTGGGCCAGGGACAGACTAATTTGCATGTAGCCAAGTTCTGAACTGGGATGGTGCAGTGAGCTAAAAAACGGTGATGGATCAAGCCCTGATCTTTTGACTGGGTATGAGTGTTCTGTTTAATTCAGATGCTCGGTCCATCACCACCCCCTTTTCTGAATCGTTTTGGCCACTATAGGAGTGGAAGGGTATGCTCAGACATGAGTCCCTTGCTCACTGCACCATCAGGATTCAAGCAAGCCGGGCCGAAGACGGCTGCAATGCCAGAAACCGGCCCCCGGAAGCTTGTTTCCTTTCCAGTAAAGAATTGGCTTGGTAGTTTGGTCTGCCCTGTTCCCATGATGCACTGGGCAAGGGACAGACTAATTTTCATGTAGCCAGGTTCTGAACTGGGATGGTGCAGTGAGCTAAAAAACAGAGATGGATCAAGCCCTGATCTTTTGACTGGGTATGAGTGTTCTGTTTAATTCAGATGCTCTGTCCATCACCACCCCCTTTTCTGAATCGTTTTGGCCACTATTGGAGTGGAAGGGTATGCTCAGACATGAGTCCCTTGCTCACTGCACCATAAGGATTCAAGCAAGCCGGGCCGAAGACGGCTGCAATGCCAGAAACCGGTCCCCAGAAGCTTGTTTCCTTTCTAGTAAAGAATTGGCTTGGTAGTTTGGTATCTTTTGACTGGGTATGAGTGTTCTGCTTAATTCAGATGCTCTGTCCATCACCACCCCCTTTTCTGAATCGTTTTGGCCACCACAAGCGTGGAAGGGTATGCTTAGATGTGAGTCCCTTGCTCACTGCACCATCAGGATTCAAGGAAGCCGGGCCGAAGACGGCTGTAATGCCAGAAACCGGTCCCCGGAAGCTTGTTTCCTTTCCAGTAAAGAATTGGCTTGGTAGTTTGGTCTGCCCTGTTCCCATGATGCACTGGGCCAGGGACAGACTAATTTGCATGTAGCCAGGTTCTGAACTGGGATGGTGCAGTGAGCTATAAAACGGTGATGGATCAAGCCCTGATCTTTTGACTGGGTATGAGTGTTCTGCTTAATTCAGATGCACTGTCCATCACCACCCCCTTTTCTGAATCGTTTTGGCCACCACAAGTGTGGAAGGGTATGCTCAGATGTGAGTCCCTTGCTCACTGCACCATCAGGATTCAAGCAAGCCGGGCCGAAGACGGCTGTAATGCCAGAAACCGGTCCCCGGAAGCTTGTTTCCTTTCCAGTAAAGCATTGGCTTGGTAGTTTGGTCTGCCCTGTTCCCATGATGCACTGGGCCAGGGACAGACTAATTTGCATGTAGCCAGGTTCTGAACTGGGATGTGCAGTGAGCTAAAAAACGGTGATGGATCAAGCCCTGATCTTTTGACTGGGTATGAGTGTTCTGTTTAATTCAGATGCTCTGTCCATCACCACCCCCTTTTCTGAATCATTGCTCAGTAATAGCACCATTTAATTGGTGCTGCAGCGAAGGAAGTCCACAGAGGGTGGGACATCCTCTTTGTTTTGTAAAGGTGATTTTTTAATTGCTGACTTGAGAAAATATTTCGACACCAGCAGAATGCAGAAGTGAACGATGACTGAGGGTTGTCACTTTCACAGCTGTTTGAGAAATGTACCCTGCTTATCTAAGACCAGACCACATGAAAACAGGTTTTGTAAGACTCTTATATATATTTATTTATTTTGAGAGTTTTATAGAGCGCGGACAAGACCCTTATGGGTATCAGAGCGCTTTACAGTACCTGGGGATACAAAATAACATCCCTCAAGGAAAGGTCGATGAGGTGTACATAAGAACATAACGAAAACATAACACAAGACAATAGGAGATGATCTGCAGTGTGCGGGTAGTGCCTTGACAGGTAAGGAGGTCAAATAACAATGACATCATTGAGAAAGAAAAATAAAAGCAGAACAATAAGGTGACTGTTGGGAGCGCACTTAACGACAGGGTAACGAAAACCAGGTTGATTAGATAGCCTAGAATGATACCATGTACAAGTGTTTATGCAGAGTCAAAGGTCTGTGTTTAAGAGAGTTTTGCCATAAGAATGCCTTTAACTTCCAGCTTGAAAGCTGCAGTGGAGGGGTTCAACCTTGTTTCCGGAGGAAGGGCATTCCAAATCCTGGGCGCCATCCCAGAGAAGGAGCATTTGTATGTTTTTTTTTCTTGTTGAATCGTTGTGGTTTCAACAAGAGGTTTTCCGCAATTCTCGTGGATCTTATCCCGCCGGATATTGTAAGTTTCTGTGTGAGATAGCTGTGTGCCTTGTAGTGTATGGCTTTATGAGTCATACATGCTATTTTCAGGTGAATTCTGGCTTCAAATGGTAACCAGTTTAGAGATTTGAGGTCCGGGAGATGTGGGCCCTTCTTTTTGAGCCAGTGATGAGTCTCGCTGCCGCATTAATAGATGCTCTTAGGGGAGCTGTAGTAGCTGTGGGGAGACTGTAAAGCGAGACATTTCCGTAGTCTAGCCGAGATAGAACTAAAGCTTGAACCGCCATCTTGAGGTCATTAGCCGGTAAGAAGGGTTTCAATTTCCTTAGTGTATTGATCTGAAAGTTAGCTCCCTTCGTTGCGTTATTAATGTGCTTCTGCATATTGAGGTTGCAGTCAAGTGTTAAACCGAATGATTTTGCCGAGTCTACAATAGTTGGTTGGACGTTAAATGCAGTAAGGTGTTTGATCCAATCATGCATTATGGCGACTTTTTCAGGTGAGGCTATTAGGAGGAATTCTGTTTTTGAGGCATTCAATTTGAGGTGATTTTCCGCCAGCCACTTTTGGGTGGACTTAAGGGTAGAGTTAAGCATGTTGATGTCTTCAAGAGTGTTGATCTTAAGGTAAAGTTGGGTATCATCAGCGTACATGTGGAATTGAATGTTGGACGCTTGCAGCAGATCGGTGAGTGGTTCCATGAATAAGTTAAAAAGTGTTGGTGATAGCGAGGATCCTTGTGGTACTCCTAGCATGACTGGAACGGGTTTAGAGAGGGTGTTATTGATCTTGAATTTTTGGGTCCGGTTTTGTAGAAAGGATGTTAACCAGTTAAGCACTGATCCAGACAGGCCCATTCTATGTTTCAACAAATCTATCAAGTTCTTGTGTTTAACTGTATCGAAGGCTGAAGAGAGGTCTAGAAGGATAAGAAGGCATGAGCCGTTTTGATCCAGTATTTGTAGGGCATCATCAATGATGTGTGTCATGGCTGATTCCGTGCTGTGATCTGCTCGGAAACCGGATTGGTTTATGTTGAGAAGGTTGAAGCGAGCAATGTGTTTTGTTAATTGGTGTTGAACACATTTTTCCAGAAGTTTAGCCAGCGTGGGAATATTGGAGATAGGACGGTAGTTGTTTAGGTCCGTAGGGTCAGCTGTGGGTTTCTTAAGGATGGGGGAGACCTGCCTACCTTAAGGGAGTCAGGGATGCAACCTTGTAAGAGAGAGCTGTTAATGATTTTGGTCCAGAGGGGGAGCAGCAATGGAGAGAGATCTTTAACCGCATTTGCTGGTAGAGGGTCGATGAGGTGATTGGAAGGCTTCAAGGTATTGAGGAACTTGCCAATAGCATCTTCCGAGTAGGTGTTAAAGGATGACCAAGCTGCATCGTTTTTTAAAACATACTTTGAGGGTGTATGTAGTGTTGCATTTAGGGGTAGAGGGGATGTATTGGAGTGAGGACAAGAGTGAGAGATTAGATCATTGAGAAGATCATTCTTGATGTTCTCAGTCTTAAGATTGAAAAAGGTGGAGAATTCTGCGCAAGTGGGTTGTGAATGAGTAGGGACTTGTGGATGTTGAGGTCCGTCCTTAGATTGTGTTTTGATTAATTCGAAGAGTTTTCTCGGTCGATTTCTTGCTAGGTTCAGTTGGTGACTGCAGAAGTCTGCTTTGGCGCGCCTTATCTTTCGGTAGTAGGCATTTCTCTTTCTTTTTAGAGTCATGAGGAGCTTAGCGGATGGGACCGATCTCCAGTTATGTTCAGCAGTTCTGAGCGAGTGTCTATCCTCATTAAGTGGACCATTGAACCAGAGTTTAGAATCTTTCGTGAGACCTCTTTTTAGTTGAAGGGGAGCAAATTCATTAACTATCGACGTCATAGAGGTAGATAATGGTTGGTGAGATCATGAACGTTGGATGCACCCGCAGGTGGCAAGAGTAGATTGTGGTTGGAAATGGGTAATGAGGTTGGGTTGAGTTTTTCAGTCTCTTTTCCAAACTTTGGGTTTAGTGGGCTGAGCCGCATTAAGTTTAACGGTTACATTGATAAAGAAGGTGATGATGTGATGGTCTGACCAGTCACAGGGGAGGATCGACTCAAGGTGCGTAGAATCGCTCTTGGCGAATATTAGGTCCCGAGTTGCGCCTTTGTTGTGTGTAGGGCTGTTGCAAATTTGGTTAAGGTCTAGGGCGTTGAGGAAGTTTTTGAGACTGTTGACTACAGTATCGTTGAGGTCGTTCAAATGTAGGTTGAAATCACCCAGGAAGATTTGGGTGTTTTGTCGTCCAGTGTTTGTCGTGACCATGTCCACGGGGTGTTCTGTGAAGATGAGGTTGTCGCCAGGAGGGTGGTAGATGGTGTGTAACGTACAGGTAGGTTTGCCATTACTGATTATGTCCAGGCAAAAATAATCGCACAGATGAAGTGCAGGGGATATGGTTCTCTTTACGCTGATGTTGCTACGGTGGATACATGCAATTCCTCCTCCTGTCTTGCCCTTCCTGTCCAATCTGATAATGTCATAGTTAGGTGGAACTAGTATGTCGATGATAAGCGAGGAGGAGTCTGTGAGCCATGTTTCAGGAAGGATAATCAGATCCAGGTCAGCGGAGATAATGAGGTCTGCTATGTCAGTTGCGTGTTTATAAGCCGATCTGCGGTTTAGGAGCGTGCGTTTAAGCCGGGGAGTGGCAGGAGGGCTTGTGTAGTCTTGTCCGAGTGGGATTTTACTAAGATTGTTGTTATTTATGCCTCTATAGTTGTGGGAGGGAGGCCTGTTGGGGTCGGAGCGGATAGAGGGGATGGGGATGTGCTTGGATGAGGTGGAACTCGTGATGGAGGGTTCATAGGAGAGTAGAAGAGAGCGCAGATCGTTCTCCGAAAATGGGTTGGTGGTGCGTATAGGGTGGGAGGAAGGGTTGCGGGATGGTGTAGATTCCCAGCAGGGCACCTTGGGTTTGTGGGTGTAAGTAAGGTTGGATGGGGG